>NC_072834.1:13840000-14140000 GCF_027744805.1 Dunckerocampus dactyliophorus
TGCCATGCAGGCTGTTTTTGCTCAATGTCTTTCTTATGGTGGAGTCATGAACACTGACCTTAACTGAGGCAAGTGAGGCCTGCAGTTGTTTGGATGTTTGTTGTGGGGTCTTTTGTGACCTCTTGGATGAGTCGTTGCTGCACTCTTGGGGTAATTTTGGTTGGCCGGCCACTCCTGGGAAGGTTTACCACTTAGTTCTATGTTTTCACCATTTGTGGATAATGGCTTTCACTATGTTTACATGCAGTCAATATTTGGTTTAAATGCAATATTCCATTTTCTGAAACATTCGGAATAACCCTGGAAAAAAACTTTTTAAAAATCGTCCTTTTGTGTGTTCAATCATGGACATTTGCCACTGCATGTCAATAACTTCATTACCTGTGTTCTGTAAATGTAAATAAGGCGTAAATACTGGAAATAATCTTGTACATTTATGACACAAGCCAAAAAGCCCGGTTTAACTCGCCATACACAAACGCTGAAGCTGGAGTTTTCCAAAAGCTTATTTTTGAAGGACAAAAGAAACATTTGCATGTGTGCATAAGGCCAAAACGCATAGAAAATATCCATGTTCGTGTGGACAAAGCATTTGTTGTCTACAGTGTTTGTGATTATGCTCCCACTTCAGGACTTTGATCTTCTGCAGGTTATGGCCACCACTGCGTCGTGAGAGAAAGTCTTACGAGAACACCTCCTGTCCTGCACTTGGTTGCCTCCCCCTGTGCCTTTTGACAGAACATCTCAAGAGTCCACACACCGTCCAGCTGCCCACTTGACTCCACCCTCTTCCCCCCACCTGACTTGCCTAACCTCCCCAAGAGGGAGAGAGCTGCTGCTGCCGCCATGGTGCTGTCACAGAGACAACGAGATGAACTGTGAGTAACTTTAGCAGGCTGATTGAGCTTATGTACCTTCTCTCATTCTTGACGTTGACATGAACACAATATTCGGTATTAACCAGAACATATCGCATATTATACATATAGTATATATTGTGCCATGTGAACACCTTTTTCAGATTGCCAATTACAAATCAGTCATTTTCCGGTTATTAAAAACCTGATTCCGAACCCTGGCATATGCCTGAATTCAGATGGTAAAAGTTAACATTTTTGGGGTGAGGAGGAAACAAATGGAATGATTAAAGATTGAATATTGTGGACTGCAATGATGGAACATTAATATTTCTATACATGTACCTGTAACACTTCACAAAGCTGCTTTTGGACAATTACGGATATCATCAATTGGACCGCCACAAATAGATTTGGCGCTACCTGTTTTCCCTGGTTCATAAACACACACTTGGTCTACCATAGAATAAAAAGAGAAGTAGGAATCAGTGTTGCCAACTTAGCGACTTTGTCATTATATTTACTGAGTAATTAGACCCCTCTAAATACTATTTCAAAAAAGCGACGTGCGACAAATTTAGTGTCGAGCTTATTTGTGATTGCTCGAATGCAACGAGCAGCGAGTGACACTTTAAGGCCCCTTTGGAAATTTCTACTTACAGGGTCCGCGGATATACGACTATGGTTGTTTTGGCATAGTGCATCTGTAGAAAGGTCAGATTACGTATTCCCCAGCATGCTTTGCTGTAATTAAAATGATCACTTTTGACTTTTTTAAGGTGTTATTTTGTACAGACAGGGTGTAATAGTTAAAGTGCTGCCGTTTTTAATCATTTGCAGTAAAATTATTTTGACTTTTGGTCTGAATCTGGTACCCTTATTAAGAATAGTTGTGAATTTTGTGCTATATACAATATTGTTTCCACTTTTATCACCAAAATGCCAGAGGAGGAGTTTATACCGGAGGAATCGCTTACTTACTCAGATCACTTTGTTTGATAAGGTCCATGAGGCGGGCCAACTCAGTGCTATTTTCCAAACAGTTCTGCGGGCTGGGTGAAATTTCAGCACGGGCTGGATTTGGCCCCCAGGCCTGAGTTTGACACGTGTAAATTTAATGAGCATGATGGATGGATGTTGTATCAACTTCTTATCAGCTTCAAGTTGCGTCTTAAATTTAGTGATGACTCATAAAATATTCAGCTAGGATCTGTTGCACTGTGTTTTCACTCAGCTGTGGTCGTTATTGTGTGCGTGCCTGCATTTCTGGTCCTCATGGCGACCACAAAGTCATGTGGGGTTCATGTTGTGTTGATTAGAAATCGTGCCATAGCTGACTATCTGCGCTCCAATGGCTACGATGGAGCCTACTCCACCTTCAAGAAAGAAGCCGAGTTAGACATGGTAAGCATCAAACACCCTTTGAAAATTAAATCAAATGAATAAATCACCCTTATGATGCAGATGCGTGTCTGTGTCAATGGACAGAATGAAGAAGTGGACAAAAAGTATGCGGGACTTCTGGAAAAGAAATGGACGTCTGTCATCAGATTACAGAAGAAGGTGATGATGTAGTTGTTAGCATGTTAGCTGGGATGTTGATGTTGTAAGCGTGCTTTCAGGTGATGGAGTTGGAGTCAAAGCTGAATGAAGCCAAGGAGGAGATGACACACGGAGGACCAGTGGGTCAGAAGAGAGACCCAAAGGAGTGGATCCCCCGACCCCCAGAGAGATACGCCCTCAGTGGGCACCGTGCGCCGGTCACGAGGGTCATCTTCCATCCCGTCTTCTCTGTCATGGTCACAGCCTCAGAGGATGCTACCATTAAGGTGCCTGGTGTTGTGTAACTGTGTATGCCACATGCCCCCCCCCCCCCCCCCCCCCCCCCCCCCCCACACACACACACACACACACACACACACACACATTTGTGCTTCTGCTTAGTCTACTCTTCCTCCTCATCCTCTTCTTCCTTCTTTTTCTGTTTTGTCACTGCTCATCTTTGTGCAGACTTGGTGATGTTCTTGTTGTCAGGGGCAACCATCCCCAACAGCTACCATAGCTTTCAGTTGAATTGACTGAATAAGTGACGTGTGTGTGTGTGTCAGGTGTGGGACTATGAGGCGGGGGACTTTGAGCGGACCTTGAAGGGCCACACGGATTCTGTGCAGGACATCTCCTTTGACCAGACTGGGAAGCTGCTGGCTTCTTGTTCTGCTGACATGAGCATCAAACTTTGGGACTTTCAGGGTTTTGAGTGCATCAGGACCATGCACGGTAGGACACGAACACGTCACAAACAGCATTGTTGCAGTACTGACTTTTGTCCTTTGTGTTGTAGGCCACGATCACAATGTGTCGTCTGTCGCCATCATGCCCAACGCTGACCACATAGTGTCTGCATCCAGAGACAAGACCATCAAGATGTGGGAGGTGGCCACTGGGTATTAAACACTCCCATCAAGATCTTCACTGTAGGCCAGTCACTGAGGTAACATAACACATGTGCACATGCAGATACTGTGTCAAGACCTTCACGGGCCACAGGGAGTGGGTGAGGATGGTACGTCCCAACCAGGACGGCTCCTTGATTGCCAGCTGCTCTAATGATCAGACAGTCCGTGTCTGGGTGGTCTCCTCCAAAGAGTGCAAAGCTGAGCTGCGTGAGCATGAACACGTGGTGGAATGTATCTCCTGGGCCCCCGACAGCGCACACCCCACCATCCTGGAGGCCACGGGCTCTGAGGTGAACGCACACCATTGTTTCCTTACCTTTACCTGTCTTTACCCCTTTTACTTTACATGTAGTAGAGATTCAGAGTCTAACAGGGATGAAAGATTAGTGTTCCTCACACTTGTCTGATTGTAGAACAAGAAGAGTGGAAAGCCTGGACCGTTCCTCCTCTCTGGATCCAGAGACAAAACAATTAAAATGTGGGATGTCAGCATTGGAATCTGTCTCATGACTCTGGTGAGCATCTACAGCAGTAGAGCTACAGTGGCGTTGGGCTGTTAATCTTTACACTGACACAAACACATGCACACGTGCAGCGTAGCCTACTGTGTTGCAATTGCTCCTCCACAGTTAGATGACACAAACTTTCAGAATACAAAGGCTCCAAAATAAAGATGTGATTTAATTAGTGTTGCTCCTGCGTACTTGAAACAGAGAGCAAATGTGGAGACAGTGATCCAACACTATATAAAAAAATTATAATTTTGGGGGGGATGGGGGCTGCTCTCCTCATGTAATGGTTGGGGAAACACTGAACATGTAGACTGTTAAGTATAGAACATGAGTTGAGTGATGCGGTTGCTGTGGTGTTGTTTTCAGGTGGGCCATGACAACTGGGTGCGTGGGGTGCTGGTGCATCCTGGTGGGAGGTTCATTGTGAGCTGTGCAGATGACAAGACCATCCGAATTTGGGACTACAAGAACAAACGCTGCATGAAGACTCTGTGTGCTCATGAACACTTTGTCACCTCTCTGGGTGAGACTTCACCTTCTCATCTTCATCCTCCATGTTGACAAACACTGAGTCTCCTTGTCTGCTCATATCTTGTAGATTTCCACAAGAGCGCCCCCTACGTGGTGACGGGCAGCGTGGACCAGACAGTCAAAGTCTGGGAGTGCCGCTGAGTTCACTTCCTGCTCCCGTCCTGCTTCGGACCCCTCTAGCTGCGCCCTGAACCTTCATCTCCACCCTTAGGTGACCACGGTGCTTCACCACCTGATCCCCTCCTGTCCCTGCTTCCTCTACATTGGCCCTGCCCCCTGAAGATGACTATTATCCTCTCATGTAAATTATTCTGGATGTAGGGTACGCATACTTAATGTCACACAAACACAAGATGAGACTATCCTTGCATGGCCAATACAACAACACATGATTGACTTCCTCAAAGGCTACAGTGCGTGTGTGTGTGTCGCTTGTGAGCGTTTCCTTTGCTCCACAACGCCATCTTTTGTGTCTGAGGGTGTGCACGTGGGGGACAGGAAGTGTAAGATCTTGTGAGTTGACTGACAGGTTGTGGAGAGACTCACACCAGCTGGTGTATGCGCGTGTGTGTTTGTGTGTGCAACAGGGCGGTTGAAGGGTTACACCCCCATGCTTCCCCCATACTTCCAGTGTTGCATCATCTTTTAATTAACTTGCTGTCTAGTTGACACCCACAGGACCTTAAGACCTAAGATGCCCACAGCACAAGCACATGCCCCCCAGCAGAGGGAAAAGCCTGCTCGTCAAGTTTGAGTGAGACAGTGTGTGTGTGTTTGTGCTCGCCTGTCGTCCAGTGCTCTCTTGCTATCTGCCTTGTTAACCCTTTGAGGGCTGCCTCACACGGGACTTTCATTAATTCATTACTGTGGTCTCACCTTTTACATACACATACACACACCGCACATACACGCACAGTAAAAGTTGTGTATCAGTATATCTGGATGTCATTGTTTGCAACATAATGAAATAAAATAATGTAAATATCTCTGGTCTTCTCTGCTGGCAGCTGTGACTACGTAGCAAAGATATTTGATGTCACGGAGCAACAAGACAAGAACAGTTTGGTCCTTGAGAAAATGTGACAAAATGAAGTCATCCCCCTAAAGAGGTGGAAAAACAGTCTCATGACAAAGAGATGATTGTTTTTCAGGCAGAATGATATGCACCGTACAGTGGAATTGTGTTGGATGTGAAGAGGAGGCAGCTGAGGTGCTTCATCAATAATGGACAGTGCCCCCAGCCTACTTCCTGCTCAGCCACACTGCAGCTCCCTGGGCTCACCGTATCCTGGCAACGGTCACCATGGCGACTAGTGCGCAAACGCCACACCTGCTACATCCTTCACATACTCTCGGCCAGAAAGGCATGAGGAAAGAATGAAGCAGATGAGGGAGATGTGGGATTCATTTCATGGAAGCTTTACTGTGATGCTGAGGGGGACTTGATGTCTCCATGCGCACTGGAGGAGAAACGGCCACCTAAATCATCTACTCTTGACAACTCATGCAAACTAAAATCTTAATGTATCTTTTAGGGTCAACAATTGATTATTTTACCTAAAAGCTAGAACCTGAAAGGCTGTTCTTCCACAGCAAACTCAGCACCAAGTATTCCTTTAATGAACTTGGTTTGTCCACTGGGAAGAGAAAAGGACCCTCACTGAAGTGTTGCCACCAATTTGGAAGCAACTAGGACCCTGAGTCCAATGGTTCCTAACCGTTTTTCAGGCCAATCAATCAACGTGAAAGATATGAAGCACAGTGCTGTATCATTATCTGATTTATTACTGTCAAAAACTGCTCATCTGTAGGGGTCTTGTTTGAAACATTTGGAAATTAAAATACATATAATTTTATAAAGGGCCGCATGATGGCCGAGTGGTTAGCATGGTGGCCACACAGTCAGGAGATGGGGAAGATCTGGGTTCGTATCTCAATTGGGCATCTCTGTGTGGAGTTTGCATGTTCTCCTCATGCATGTGTGGTGCATTCTAAAACATGCACGTTAGGTTAATTGGCAAATTAAATTTTCCATAGGTTTGAATTGTACCCCGCTTCTCCCCTGAAGTCAGCTGGGATAGGCTCCAGCATAGCCACGACCCTAGTGAGGATAAGCGATATAGAAAATGGATGGAAAACTTGATAAGAAAAGAAAAGATGTCTATACTGTAAGTATTCACCTCAAATGGCCTCTGTTGGGATATTGAAATGTACAAAGTTGGATTTTTTTTTACGTTACAATAAACGTACCTAAAAACTCTACACATTCTGTACAGTTCATATCTTTTTATATTGTATGTCTTTTTAAATCTCAAGGACCCCAAGGGTAGTAATGACCCCCATTTGAGAACCACTGCTCGAGTCCCAACTTTTGTCCATGTAGTTTACGCTGGGGAATGTGGCGCCCTCTGGTGTCCATATCAGAAAACACTGCCTTCAAATGGGATTTTATGTTAGACAATTATCTGAGAACAAACCACAAGTCCGCGAAAAAATGTCACTATAGATGGGGTTCAGACATATGAAGCGTCATAGAAGTTTGCCAGTCTTGAACTTTTCCTAAACTATGAGTTGGTAAGAACTTACAACTGAGCTGAGATGCTACAAGCTAAAACATTGTTAAATTCCTGTTTTATGAATAATTTCTTCCTCTGCAGATCCACGAGTGATGCAGCACTTCTATCTGGGTCAGCCGCCTACAGCCCCCCCCCACCCGCTTCCTTGGGGCCCCTGTCCACCCCCTTCTCAACATACCCCCCCCCTTCCCCTTCATACGTACACACCCCTTTTTTATGCAGTCCATGTGCTTATGTGCAACACTTCCCTCCTACTTTTTTCTTACCTACACAATACAGTACATGCATTTACATGTATGCACTTCAACTACAAAAATACAGTTATATTATCATGATAGAGCACAATGCAATGATCCAGGGTCGCTTTTAGACAAATTTCACAAGTCAAATTTGACGCCATCGTTCGCCTTCCCCGGCAGCAGTACGTCATTACGACTAGCTCCGCCCCCTGGCTGCTTTGACTGACAGCTCCGCTGCTCGAGGGCGGGGCGTCCGGTCACGCTCTCGCCATGCAAATGAGGCAGCTTCGTGCCCATGTGGCCCAGCACCATGCTTGTTGTTCTGCTCGCTGATTGGCTGTCCGCCGCCATGGTAGCCTTCACGCGCTGCGGCCGAGCGGCGTCATACAAAACCAGGGAATCGGCTGGCGCGGACGGGAGCGTGTCGTCTCGACCTTTATAGAATAGAACAAGACCCCATCTCGTCTACTGAGCTTTTAAAATCGTTTGTATGTGTGGATAAGGCTAGACGGTATTCAATGGAGTGACTTTCGGGGGTTTACAGGGTCCAAAAGAGATGCAGCACACGTCCACGATTACCTCCGTGTGTTCTAGAAGCCGTAGTAAGAGGGCGTGGCTGGAATGCGGGAGGGGCGTGGCTTGACGAGAACACCACTATCCTTGTTGTGTGTATTCCTGCTCGCATCGCCATCTTGTTGCTATCCCGTTTTTTAACCTATTTGAGGATCCTCGTTCTGCCGGCTCGGATTTCCGAACTAGCCGCCCGATCCGAGGGATCCACAGGGACATAGAGGCTCGAGTGTGTGGCAGTGAAAAACGTGCACGCGCGCTTCCCACCGGGACGCCAACGACTCCCCCCACTCGGCCCTTTTCCGCTGCTCCCGGGGGCTACCGGCTCGGCCGCACCATGAGCATCGACACGCTACTGGAGGCGGCCAGATATCTGGAATGGCAAGCCCAGCAGCAGCTCACACACGGTAAGAGTAGCTCGCCGGGGCTGCCTGGAGCTCCTTCGTTCTTCCGGAGGATCTTAGAAGTTAGAACCTCGGCTTGCAGGGCACGCTCCTGGGCAGCAAGTCCGCTTTATTTGACCATAAGAGTCTTCACTTCCTTCCTGCTCAAAGCCTTTTATTTGCGTCTTTAGACGAGGAAATACTTCTTCACGCGACTACTTTGCGCGCTCTCGCCGCGTGAGCATTTCTACACTGACCGTACGCACGCGCGTGCACGTCACCGACGAGGATTTTTTGTTTTTTTTACGTCATTTAGTTTAGGGATTTAAAACATGTGTGACGTCACGGGCGCCATGTGTGTTTTGAAATGTGTCACGATCGACTTGTCCCACTTTTAGCGGGTCGTACACGGCAGGGCGGTGGCGAGCACGCACACACTTTACATAATAGCCTGACACAGCCGGTCTTATGACACACTCACACACGCAGGGGCGGAGCCTCCCACTCCCTAGGCGTGCACGCCCCCACCTTCGCGCGCGCGTTCCTCGCTTGTGATTCTTGTTTGTTGTTCACGACCAGCACGCACCATAAACGTGAACGTGAGGGTGGGCTTCTCCCCCTCTGATGACGTGTCACAGACTAGTCAGACACCCCCCCACCACACACACGCGCCGCGTGCTTGGGTCCGCCTACCTCTACCACCATGTGCACTCTCGTAGCCAGGCGCGCGAACTAGAAGAGGGAGGGGGTGAGTGTAGACAAGCTTGCCCCCCATCCAACCTCGACAATCCGACCGAGCTTCCGCGACACGGTTACGTAATTGACGTTTGCATGCACTATCTAGACATACAGTATATCCATTTATGTATATATATTTATCATGTGCTTTCAACTGTATAAGTAGGTGGGCGGGGCCTGCCAGGCTGAAAGGAATGGGAGAGGTTTATGTCACGTATGTCAGATGACGACAAGACTGATGACAGTTATAGTTTAAAATCTATTAACGCTCGCTAGCACTCTGTTTTTTTATTCATTTAATGTTTGACACACTTCTACACAAGTCTTGTTTTATTGTGAAACAAATAACGTGGCAAATTTGAAACTTCCTGTCACATGACCTGCAGAATGACTTGCAATGAAGAGAAAGATTCACTTTCACTTCACTTTAAAGTGAAAGTAATGCACATGCATTAAAGCGTGTGAGTGTGTGAGTGCACGACCGAGCACATGCCCAGTGTGGAAGTTGTGCCAGCAAGTCAAATATTATTGACAGGTAGCCTGGGGCATTAGAACCTGTTTGTGTTTGTTGGCGTGCTGGCCACGACACACACGCTTGAGGAATCCCAGGGATCTTCCCTTTATCATGCTGCTGTTTCCATGGCAACCTGGGGTTTTCCACACTGTTTTCTTTGTGTGTGTGTGTCCTCACATCTTTTTACTTCCTGATGACATCATCTTTGTCATTTTTCAGTTTCAAATACAAATAATGTTTAATGTCCGAACAGTACAGGTTGTCTTAGAAGACGTCTCAAAGACTAGGTGGGACACGCACCAGTCAGACTAGATAGGACAGAGGCAAAATGTCTTTTAAGACAACCTGAACTGTCCAGTTGCGATCGCTTGCATGCCCTGAGAATGCAGTGACCCGGGATGAATGGCAATATTCACAGGGAATGTCTGAACACTTTCTTTGCCCCCTCCAGAGGAAGAGCAGCGTAAAGAGAAGGCACTCATCAACAAGGAAGCAGAGTTAAGACACATGGAGCTTGTGACATCCTTGTCGCAGCCAATCAGAGCCAACCATGTCAACTGGGGTGATGACCCCCACCACCAACAGCCGCCCCACCCTCCAGCGCCCCCGCCGCCCCCTCTCCCCCCGCCTCAAGTGCCCATCACTGTCATCCCGATGGTCCCGGTCGTCACCACGCCCTCGGTCACGCCCCTCCCTCTCACCACACAGATCGCTGCTGCAGTCTCGACGCTCGCTAGCCCCCCAGCGGCCAAGACTGCTTCTTCCCCCCCGCAGCTGCCTCAGCCGCCGCCCGCCCTGGCGTCCCATCAGCTGCTGTGCTCCCCCCAGATGAAGGTTGACACGGGTAATCAGCTGGTCAAATGCAGCCAATCGCAGCCTCAAGTTCACATTCAATACCCGCCCTCCATCAGCACCAACGGGCCCACCCCTCAACCTGCTCTGGCCCCTAATCAAGCCCCACCCACATCGCAGCTGAGACCCAATGGAGTGACGCTGGAGGACATGAGGGGCATGGAGGGGAAGAGGAGACCTGGAGGGTCAGTCTGTGTGTGTGTGTGTGTGTGTGTGTGTGTGTGTGCGTGTGTGCGTGTGTGTTGAATTCATTACGTGATCTGTGTGTGTCCTTGTGTGTGTTCAGGGCGGGAACCAGAGAGGTGCACAACAAACTGGAGAAGAACCGGTGGGTTCCTCGTTAGTCTTATAGAACATGGTTGATTCTAGCTAGTTGGATGTGCTTATGGTCTCCTAGAACCTTCTGTGTCTTCCTCAGGCGGGCGCACCTCAAGGAGTGTTTTGAGACACTAAAGAAGAACGTCCCAAATGTGGACGAGAAGAAAACCTCCAACCTGAGCGTCCTTCGCAGTGCTTTGCGCTACATTCAGGTAGGACCACGCTGTACTTTGCCTGATTGGACACTTTTGTCTTCATCTGATTGGCTGAGCCTCCTCTTTCGGAGAAGTAGTACATATTTCCTTTTCCTGCCTTCCTTCTCGCTGCCTCCGAGTCATGTGATTGAGGTGTATCTCCTCATAGAGTTACCATAGCAACAGGGCACTTTCTGTCTTTCAGGCTGCTCTTGGATCAGTTTGAAATGTGTTGGTGGGGGGAAGTGGTGATGTCACCTGTTAGGCCAGTCACGCTCAAGCCAGAGAGGACATGTTGACGGAGGGGCTAGGCACAGGGGGAGGGGGGCAAAGGAAGTGAGTGTGTGATGGGAATGAACAGGGGATGGTGTTCGTGGTGCTTGTATCCAGTCACATGACTTCATATTACTAAGAATGCAGCTCCTGCCAGATGAGGTTGCCATGGTGACGCACATGGATGGCAGCTGTTGCTGTGGTGATTTGCTGCAGCAGCGTGTTTCTCAGGATGCTCACTCACGCTTCGTCGTGCTCGGAGAGGAAAGGTGGACGCTTTCTCAAGAAATTAGCTGATGGTCAAACAGTTTAGCGACTGAGTTAGAGGAGGCGGAGTTACACAGTGCTGACAGAGTGTAGACAACCTATCTTGCCGTCGACTGCGCATTTCCTGTCCTTTTTATACATTGGTGGTGTAAATGTGATATGTAAATTAGAAGCCCTTATAGCCCCGCCTCCTTGAAGTCAAACCACCACAAACCACCACAGCTTCTCCTCCTGTGACCCCACTGAACCCCCCCTCCTCCCACTGCTAATCTGTGCTAATGTTCTTAGTCCGTCGCAGCATTCGGCCTCCGTGTGTCACATGACCCAAAAAGAAAGTGGGTCACACAAACAGAGCAGCGCCGTTTCTCCCAAAAGCTTCCGGCAGTCATGTTGACGTTCTCGTAAATCATCGCTCATTGTCACGGTGCCTCGCTCTTACTTTCTTCATGCAGCTTCAGCCAGCCGTCCTTGACAGGAAGTGATGTTGAAGCCTCGGCTGAGGTATCGTGCACTCATGAATGTGGTTTGTTTATCGACGTAGACGCTGAAGCGTAAGGAGAAGGAGTTTGAGCACGAGATGGAACGCCTGGCGAGGGAGAAGATCGCCACTCAGCAGCGTCTAGCCGAGCTGAAGAACGAGCTGAGTCAGTGCATGGACGTGATGGAGATCGACCGCATCCTGAGACAGACCATCCAGCCCGAGGACGATCAGGTGTCCACGTCCACCGCTTCAGGTACTGCAGACTCATCAAAACGTGCTGAGTCACGTTTCTGTCATCACGCTGACTTGAGTGCCCTCTTGTGGCCCGCAGAAGGAGAGGACAACCTGGAGCAGGACGTGGATGAGGATGGACCCACCCCCCCTGCCCATACCCCGCTCCCGAGAGCAGCCGCCTCCATGTTGCAAACTCAGCCGCTGGTGGCCCCTCACCTGTCCATACAACACACACCACTGCCTCTTGGGGTGTTAGCCACGCCTCCTTCCTCTGTTCCTCCTCCCCCTCAGGCCATGATTCCCAGCCTGACACCGGTCCCGCCTCCCTCTCAGCCGGGCATTCCGACACCAACTGTGCAGGTTCAGCCCACAGTCATTGCCCATGCTGCGGTGTCCCACCCCTCCGTCATCCAGGCTGTCAGTCATGCAATGCCGACCAATCACAAGCACCTAACGCACATTGCCCCCTCCCCCATCCCCGCCTCATCCGCCCCGCAGCCCATTGCAGCCGCCTCACCAGCCCACCAGCCGCTTTCCGCCCAGCCCATCGGACACATCACAGTCCACCCGGTGGCTCACCTGGGGGCGCCCCTCCCGTCCCGCCTTCCCACACTGTACCCGCAGGGCGTGTCTGTGTCGCAGCCTGCCGTGGTGGGCCACATCACTCACACCTTCACTCACCACACATTGCCGCACGTGCAGGCTAATCCTCAAGCCAACGCCATCGGAGCGCAGGTGAACAACGCCACCATGGTCGGCCAGGGGGCACCGTCACTAGGCAAGCCCACGGCGGTGCTGGCGCCTCACCCCCAGCTGGTTGGCCAGACGGCTGTCCTCAACCCTGTCACCATGGTAACAGTTCCAACCTTCCCTGTCAGCACAATCAAGCTCGCCTAAACAAGGACAAGGACTTCTAGGAAGCGGAGTCAAGATGTCAGCCCCACCCATCCTATCCCTCCAAGCAGACGCACTAAAAAGCTCCGCCCATCCACTCAGCCCTCAGTGGACGATCAGGTGACGTCACACCATGATGTCACTCGTCATGAACCAGGAAGCATCAGGCTGGAAGGCCAATCAGGTCGCCTCGGATGCGAGAGCGCTCTCTGCTGAACACATGAACTACCTGCACAGGTAAGCAGCTGTAGAGATGAAAGCATACTCTAGAAAGCTTTTGGAGGGTGAACACATGAAGAGAAAAATGCTGCCAATGTCCAACTCTCCAAAAAAAAAAAAAATTAGCTTTTTTGCCCCACAATTTCAAAATGTTTGACTGGAGGCCACGCCCACTTCTGTGTGTGTGTGTGTGTGTGTGTGTGTGTGTGTGTGTGTCTTCCACTGCTGTGGCTGCAGCCTGTTTCTGCTTGTTGGTCGCATGCGCCTCTATACTTTTTCAACACTGTGACAACAATGAGCGAATGAAAAAGACAAATGTTTTCAGTTTCCCATATTTTTCCTCGTTTGGACTGAATTCCAGTGGAAATAGAAGTTAGAAAAAAATGTTGCTCTTTTCTTGCTAACCTAATGTCTAATATTAAGTTTTGTAATGTATGTAAGAACATTTTTGTTAAATGTGATGGTATGCACGCTGGTGCGTTTGAGTGTATGTACCTTTTTATTATTAATGCTTCTTTCTTTTTAGTTGTTGTGCATGTAGATTGTTTTTGTCTTGTTTCTGTGCGGGACCATGTAGAATACTGTAAAACGTGGGCGGGATCTTGGACCTCATGCTATATTGATATTATATATTAATATAAATAGAGTTTTCCCTATGGAGAAAGTGTTATATAAGGCCTGTGCACTGTGGGCTGCCTTTTAGGTCCAACTGTCCACTCTATGACATAACAATGAAAAAAATATAAATGATGATTTATGCTGGTGAAATAATAAAGATTCTTAATAAATCTTATTACATTTACAACATTTCTGTTTTTTGGTGTGGTGGTTAAAAATGTCTAATTTGCATGAAATGCATTTAAGTGTTTGTTTATTTTTACCACGTCCTACTATTGCCACTAGATGGCAGTACACTGTACTGCCATCTCCTCAGGTCACTACATACATACATTTTTTACATACTTACATAATGCAAGGTCATTACAAAAAGGTCAACCCCCCCAAATAGCAAAAGAAGAAATCACATGATGGCCGATGCCCAGAGTGCTCTGGTCAGTAGGTCAAATTGTAAGTTGACTGAGATGATCCATGAAGTTTGATCGTCACGTTCTTTCATGTTGTTCATGTCGGACTGATGTGCATCTGCTCTTGAATCCTCTCCAGCACCTCCTGCATCCTCCTCAGCTGCAGAGATGAACCTGTGTTAAGCGACAACACTGACGGACTCAGGCAGTTATAAATTATTTCCTGACTGTTTCATTAGACGACTCACTTACAATTCCATCAGCACACTGCAATAAGTTTACTGTGTCCACTGTACTTAGTTCCCAAGTGAAAAACTTAAGTGTAAGCCGAAAGACTTAAGTGTAAGTACGGAAGTGCACCAATTGAGACACAGTCCCTGAATTAGTAAGTCCCCACCTGACTCAGTCATTGATGAGTTAGTGAGTCTTTGATAAGTGACTACGTCACTCCCTCATTTACTCATTGATTGACTTAGTCATTGATGAGTGAGTTTGCGAGTCATTGATGAGTTAGTGAGCCATTGATCGGTGGGTCATTGATGAACAAAAGAGTATGTCATTGATGAGTTAGTGAGTCATTGATGAATTAGTGACCATTGATGAGTTCGTAAGTCTTTCATGCGTGAGTCATAGTGACTCATTGCTGAGTGATTGAGTCATTGAAAAATTAGCGAGTCATTGATGAGTAAGTGAGTCTTTGATGAGTGACTGAGTCACTGATGAGTTAGTGAGCCATTGATGAGTCAGTGAGTCACTGATTAGTGAGTGTGTCATTGATAAATTACAAAGTCACAGAGTCAACGATGAACGTACCTCCTCATCTTTCTCAAAAATGAGTCTTTCTTTCTCCGAATCAAAGGCAGCGAGCGGTAGTGGGACATCGACGTCGCTTCCTTCTCGACATTTCTCCCGCAAACTAAAGCAGAGTCAAACAGGAAGTGAGGTCTCTGCTGAAACAATCCCACAATGCATTGCTCACATCCAGCTGGCCATGCATGGACTCGCCTGCGTTTCCTCTCCTGGACCACCATGCGTGTCATGTTCTGAATGCACTGGGCCCTGTAGTTCTCGTAGTGGCTCTCTCGGGTCACATCCTTCAGGTCCTGCATGTGCGTCCTCACCAGCATGTCCCTCAGCAGCAGGAAGTCCGAGTGAGCCGGACTTTCCACTGAATGAGCAAGAAGACGCTCTGTGAGCAGCGTGGCAGCGACTGAGTGAGAGTTAAACACCAGAGCGGCAACGGGATACCTTCTACCACCCCCCAGGGGTACATGCGACCTTTGAACCTGCGCCCTTTCGTCTCCACGAGGACATTACTCCCGATCACTGCGAAGGGGACGCTGTCCTGCGGGGAGTACACCACAAAGACGTCAACCGCCGTGTGATTGAGAGCATGAGAGCTGAAAGCTGGCTGAGGAACCTTGAGGAGCTGGTCCTGCCTCTTGAAGTCCTCGTCCTCGTCTGAGTCGCACTCAGCAAACTGGTAGATGTTGATGCCGAAGCGACGCATCTCCTCACGGATCTGGACAGTGTGGGGACATGAAAGAAACCCATAATGTCAATCCTGAAGACACCAAGACACATTCTACCTCCAGGACATGGAAGACAACATGGAGATACTTCCACTCTCTGTTGGAAGCTGGAATCATACAATTGCCCAAAACGTCTTGCAAGGACGAAGACTGAATTTTGAGAACAACTAAGGATTTTCGTCCAACTTCGGATTGATGCATGAAAGGCGTCCTACCTTCATCTTCTTTCTGCAGACCTCAGCTGGTGTCAGGCTGTCAGCTTTGGCCAACACAGGAATGATGTTGACTTTCTCATGCAAGGCCCTCATGCACTCCACGTCCAAAGGGCGCAGCCTGCCACAAGCAGAATGTTGACTCAGATGCTGTGTCTCAAATGGAATACTTCCATCAGTACACGTCAATAAGTATACTGTGTAGGTCTGTCTTCCGCCAAGGATTTTCGTAGTCGAATCTGATTCGTTAGCTTTTGTCCATAGCAGACTAATCATCGAATTTTGTTGTTGTTTTTTTAGAGCACGGCTAATGGCCATCCCTACAAATAAACAGGTCTCATTTGAGACTTTTTTTCCACCTAACAGAAAAAGGCACACAGATAAACAAATAAACATGGTAGATGTGCAGCAACAGTACCGTCATTTATTCCGTCACCCACAAAGCAAGATGAACAAAACCAGAATTTACAGTTGCTGCCGGCAAGTGCTCGTATTGGGACTGTCTTAGTCTAAGTCTTCTGTTTAACACACACACGTCATCTTCAATTCTTTATTGACACAAATTAGGCTGCTTTTGTATCAAAATAGGCTATTTGTAACAAAAACAAAGACCCTTCCCATTCCATTCCATTCCATTTTCCTCCGCTTATCCGGGTCTGGGTCGCGGAAAAAAACAAAGACATTCTACGTAAAAATGCACGCTCAGCAGCAGCCGTGGGCACCCCCCATCTAGTCATAACGGCACAATCTTGATCACATGACATTTTCATACTGTAATGATGGCTGAATGACACAATGGCAGGATGACTGTAGAAAAGTCAGCCTTTTAATAGAAATAGACACAGGGTCTGTTACAGATGCAAAACTCTGTATGAGCAGTAGTCAACTCTTATAGTTCTCTCCTTCTACGGACTTATTTCCTAAAGCTTGCTCTGACCCAGCATGCAGAACGTCACTGCCTTCTATACCCCACACCCTGAACCCTGAAGTAGGGTTGGCCATCGAGCCTCGAGCATCAATGGCAACTATGGTACTAACATTCCCATTCTCCCGGGATCATTCAAATTTTTTAATTTTGATTCCTATTTTCGACACCTAGTCCGCCGACTGGAAGACATAGCCTTTGTGGCCGGGCTCCATGCACCATTTCCGGGCTGCACGAAGCCTCTTTCCCCGCTGCACTTCCCCACCTTACATGGAACCTCGGCGAGCATGCTCCAGGCGGAACACTTCGCCATTCCGACTGGGCTCCTCGCACCATAATCAGAATGTGAACCTGAATCGTTCAAATTTAAAGGCTGCCCAGCATCTCAGAACTACACAATAGCATACACCTATCTCTACAAAACGATTTGATGGCGATTTAAATCGTTGAAATGTCGACTATTGTAAGACACCCCTAATTACTGTGGACACTGTGCACAAGTGTTGACAGTGTAATGCTGTCCCAAATCCATTACTGTCGTTGCGCACTTACCAGAAAAGAAGATCGCTTCTTCTTTTCTCTTTCTTTTTGTTCTCTCTTCTTCTTCTTTCCTTGTCTTGCATCTTACTTTTTCTTCTTCTTCTTCTAGTATATTTTTCTTTTCTTTTTCTTCTTCCTTCTTGTCGTGTATTGCCCTTCTTTCTTCTTCTTCTAGCATCTTTTTCTTTCGTTCTTCCCTTTCCTCTTTCTTTATTCTTCTTCTTTCTTTCTTTCTTCTTCTACTGTATTACCTTCCACTTTGTTCTTCTTCTTTCCTTTTTTCACGGTGAGTCGCAATCACTCGACGGGGCATTATCGCCAACACTTGGATAGCCTGCTAAAATATCTGCCACCTTATTTCCCCCACTTCTCGATTGTACAACCACAAAAAAATGAATGACTTTTTCCTCGCTTGAGTGCATCCCCTGCTTCAAACGAGACAACGCTTTTGGTTTGGGACTTCTTCTTACGCACTCAAAAGACAAAGCTTAAGTACGGACGTGAAGACGCGGCAATCGACAGTACAAGTGTTGTAGGGTAAATGGCGTGAGGCTGGTGCACAAACCCGTGTCCGTAAGGAGAGATGAAGTAGAGACAGCAGTGGACTCGATTGTCTTGGATGTTCCTCCTGTTGAGGCCGCTCTCGTCCCTGAAGTACTGTTCAAACTGCTGCTCGATGTAGTCTTCTATGTGCTTCCAGCTGACGGGGACACACATACAGGAACTACTTCAAAATCAAAGCCTGAAATGTTGACTTGCCACGTTCCTCTGAAGAAACACGCGCTGCTGACCTTTGCATGTTGTTGACAGCGTCTCCAAAGCCTGGAGTGTCGATGATGGTAAGCCTCAGCTTGATGCCCTTCTCCTCTATGCTAACAGTGTGCTTGATGATGCTAACAGTCTGACTGATGCGCTCTGAACTCACACACACGCAGAGAAAAACAAATGGCGCTCTTTCCAAAAGAACAACAATGCATTTCAATTAATAGATAGCATCCTCATCTAATTTGCCTTATGTGGCCAATGACGCATGGGCATTTCATTTTTATGGACGCTGTGGGAGACAAAATGTAACAAAAAAACCTGAAAAGTAAAACAAATATTGAGAAATAAAAATGAACTTCATTCTGTTGCTTCTTTTTGTGTGGTTGTTTTTTTTTTTTTATGTGGTGGGGGCCCACCGTGACACCAGCTACTCGTTGAGAAGAGCGATATGTGCTTTCATGTTACAGTCTCCAAAAGAGTCCAATAAGACCAGAAAAATAAATATAAATAAAAAATCTAAAGGGGTCTGAATGCTGGGAAAGTATTGTGACAAAGTCGCTAAACTGGCAACACTGATCCCTCCTGCTACATCTACTTATTCTCTGGCAGACCGGGTGCTGATAAGGTGTGTTAAGAAGCAGAGTTATGATGCCATCTACTGTGCGGAGTTGGAACGACAAGCTACATTACTGTCCCATTATAATGTGTTTATGAGCGAGGGCGAAAAGGTAGCACCAAATCAATTTGTGCGCGTCCCCACCAATAAACGAATGTTTGGGAAACGCTGTTGAACAAATTAGAAAACCAAGCTAGAGGCTGGTAGAAAGGATTGAAGAGTACGACTAGCTAGTCTCTCTGAGGAAGAAAAACAAAAAAAACCCTCACCCGTCAGTTGAAATGGTAAGAAAGACATTATAATTTTAGAATTCATAATGCTTCCTGCAGTGTCCAAACTTTTTCCAGTGAGGATCGCATACATAAAAACTGAAGGATGCTTGGAGGCCAGATTTTGTACATTATAGATAGTAAAACCAATCTAATGTAGCTTCATGTATGCTAAGCTATCTGAACAAAACACATTAGCTTTGTGTTATATCGGGTTAGTGTAATACCTAATCATATATGTCATTAATAATTCATTAATTTTATTTTTAGTATATGCTGAGGGCCTCTAAAAAAGGCTCCCGTTCCACACGTTGGACACTCCTGCATGATATGGATCCTGCTGAGTCAGGCCATAGATTAAAGTCCATGTCTCAGAAGCTGTGCTCACCTTCTGCATTGGGAAGTTTGCGGTCCTTGTAGAGGTCAGTGAGGAATAAGCTGTTGATCAGAGTGGACTTTCCAAGGCCGCTCTCTCCTGCAGAGAGACACAGAGACAACACGCGGCTACTAAATGTTATTAATTTGAGTCATATTGTGTGAACACTCACCTGCTACCATCAGAGTGAAGGTGAAACCTTTCTTCACCGTCTTTCTGTGAACTTGATTTGGTAACGAGGCAAAACCAACATATTCTTTGTCCTGATCCTGCACAAACACAAAACAAATGTTATGTCTTTATGCATGTATGTTTGTGTGTGTGTGTGTGTGTGTGTGTGTGTCTGAGACGCAAGTATGTAAACAAGCACACCTCTGGGGAGTCGTAGGGGTCAAAGCGCCCCCATGGGCTGCGTGGGCGGGAGGCGGGGCTCAGTGGCGAGTCCAGAGAACCCTGAGACACGAGCGGTCTCCTCACAGGCTGGAAAGACGAGTCGGAGCCAACACGGCTCGGCCTGAGAGGGACTCTCGGAGATGCAGCGGGATTGCAGGGGGCGGTGTGGGAAGAAGGAGGCGGAGTTCCGGGAAGGCTGGGGCGTCGCCCGTTGGTGGCTGCCCCCGCCTCCTCACGGTTGACTAACATGGGGTGGCCTGGGGGGAGATCCCTCATGGCGTAGGGGAACTGGATGCTGTCCTGGTCCTTGACGGACAGACTGGCCAGCTGGGACAGGAAGAGGCGGTGTTACAAGCTTGACCCAAATATAATCAGATCTGTACTGCCTGCTGGCAGCCATGTTGTCTTTTTTGGCTGATTAGTGGAGCAGTGATCCCATGATTCCATTATGTCCTAATCCGTCTGTGGGATGGACAATCTCGACCACAAAATCCTCTCCTAACACAAAAACAAAGTTGCTAGTCCTTGCTAGACCTTTGACACATCCTGTGACATCACGGCTTGGGTCTGAGACCCATCAGAACCCCTCGCCTCACACCGCTGCAGGCTTCATGAGGACACTTCTGGCCTCTCTTTACCTGTCGCCTGTCATTACCCACAAAGCTTTGCAGCAGCAGCAGCTTAATCCCGCCTCTAATGCGCTAGAAGGGATGGGGTGGGGGGTGTAGATTTAACACACAAATCTACAAACAACAAAAACATCTCTTACCTCCTTTTCTGACAAAGTTGCAGCTGTTACGAGGGAACAAATACACATGCACACACACATTACTGTACTGATTCAAATGCAAGACCATGAAGCTTCTGTGTGACGCATACACACATGTGATGCACGTGCATAAATAAAAGTAACATTTACAAACATGAATAGCTACTTTCTCCATTGCATGTCATACATGAACCATCTCAATATGTCGGACTTAAACATGCACCTGCTAATATGCCCATAGGTACAGTATATACAGCACATATAAGCAGGTGAAAACATACTAGTGTATAATAATATGTAAACGTGGTATTCTATAAGACGCTAAACATGCCAGTATAAAAGACGATGTACATATGCTAGTATTTAGGAATGTGTAAACACATAAGGATGTGTAAACATACTAGTCCTAAACATACTGTAAACATACCTTTGGCGTTGCTGCGGAAGCGAACGGGTGAAGACATGTGCTCCATGGTGCTTACCACACACTACAAACACGTTAACACGCTCTCGTACACGCACACACACGCGTCCTAGTCGACTGGCAAGCGCGCGCGCTCTGACGTGTCTTCGTCGTGGGGATGAGTATGGTGACGCTACCAAGTGTACACTATCTGGCAGCCCAGTGATTACTATGCAGTGGCGGAACGACGGTCACTCTCCGGCCACCCCTGTTGCCACCCCACGGCTGGGGGAAAATTTTGACAAACGCGGCTGTGTGGTGCAGAACATAAGTTCAGCCTAACCGCCGTTTCCGCTTGGACGCATTTCACTGCAGCACACAACAGAAGAGAGCTAACTATTTTGCCGAGGAGCTGTCAATAAAACCGTGTCTTGCATGAACTGCAAGCGGTAGGTAAGCTCTCCGTGATTACTTTGGTCGGTTCCGGTCAAGTTTTCTCAGTGTGTTGACTTTGACTTAAATTCTAAAGCGTTATTCAGCACATAAATCTGTTGAGTGGCCATGTAAACCAAGGAATCTAGATTTAAAATAGTGCCGATCGGCAACCTACTTCCGTATTGTGACCTGCGCGGGTTTGGCCGCTATAATGGTGAGCAGAATCCAGAAATTATGCATTGAAAACATGCCCTAGGCACAATGCTTATCTAATAATTGCTCTAACAGACGGTCCAAAAACAGTGGTGGAGCTACTGGCCATCTAGACATTTCAGATATCAACTTATTGTCACCCCATGTGAGTAATGGTCTCACCTTGGCCACCCCAATGAAAAATTTCTGGCTCCGCCACTGTTACTATGCACAACTATAAGATGTAATGTAATACTAGCAATTACTTCTCAGCCAACAGTTAGTAGTAATCCACAATATAAATTGGTGAACCCTTTAATTAATGATGACTCATTTACGAAATAACATATAGTTAAGGTCGCAGCTAGCGTTAGCTCGGTTAAACAAGACTAACGATGCTGTCCATTACATACCGTCATGTTTGATTTATATTAATATAATGTTGGATATAGTACGTGTATTAAGGTGTTAATCATACAATTAACACGTTATTACATTTAATTAATGCACAAGAAAATGTTAGGTAGCCCTAAAAATCGACATTGTGAGGTCCATATGTCATGACTTAGCATTTTTGTCTTTAATTTATTATGTTAAAGAAGTGATTCCTATTTATTTATTTCTTGGAAGGGCGTACAGCAAAGACAAGCTGAGGGACACAAAGGTGAGTTTTACACTGAGCTAACTTATCTTAGCATTGAAGGCTTGACTTTGAACGTGAGGAGGGCAAAAATGTTTGATTCACTTACATCTGTCTCGTTTTATGAAATTATTTATTGTTGTTTGGCAAATGCAATACATGCAGTTCTTATGATGATTCAAATACTTTTAGGTTGAAATATTTAATATTTATTAATACAGATCATAAGTTTTTGGTTGTCCTGAGCCTCATGTTATGTTCAGTTCTCTCTCACTAGTTTGAACTTAGTTGTTTTGTTCCTCAAAGATGAAGCAGTCATAGCAAAGAGTCGTCCTCTATGGTTGTGTTCCACAACACTTTGCAGATCCTTCTGGGCTTGCTGGACAGTCCTGGAGGCGCGCTGTTGGTCTTTGGGGGTTGTGGGAGTATGAGTTGGTTTTGTCCTGAGGGGTCATGTCCACTGTTTTCACAAGTGTCCAACACTGATAAGCTGTTTGCAGATAAGCAGCACATCTGGCTAGCGTCTGCTTTTTCGTCTTGATATGCTTCGCTCAAGTGGATGTGGCCACTGTCCACCTGGTCAGGAGAAGTGCTAGTTTGTTCCTGGTTTTGAGGAAGGTAATGTGTCTCATTGTGGTTGTTTGCATTGCTTGGAGAAGTATGTATGGGACTGGACCTCTCTTGAGGTGGAGAATGGTTTTCGCCGTGGCAGTGAAGTACTGTGTTCTGGTTGTGGTTCTTCCAGAAGGTTCTGCAGAGCTGCCCTAACTCTGAGAGAAGAGGCAGGCCGATGTCGATGTGCATCAGTAAGTTCTCAAGCCATTCCTCCAACTTTGAAAAGGCAGGGCTGGAAGAGTTCAAAGACAGGGCGTTACAATGTTAAAATGTGAATATTGGTGAATATTTGAGCTCATACCGCTTATCAGCATCCAGGTCACAGCAGAGGGCGGCCAATGGCAGGAAGGTCAAAGGGCACTCGGCAGGCTGGTAATGCTCAATAAAAGCAGCAACATTCAGCCCAAAATCTTTATTCCGTGGAAGGTAGTCCGGGTCGGCGCTCACTCTGCCTATGATCTAAAAATTCAGTTGATAAAATGCCATTTGTTATTTAACCGCGTAGTGAACCTCCAGCCTCGGTGTCCATGTAAACATCTTTAGCCATCACACAGATGCCGAGAAGGACTTTCCTACCTCACAGATCATGATTCCAAAGGAAAAGACGTCCACTCGTTCATCGTAGCTTTTCCCTGAAAGAAGTCAACTAGCTTACCATAATGGCTAATTGTGGAGCTTTCAATTGTGAATTTACAACCCACACAATGTGATGTTAAGCATGTTAAGATATTATATTGAGTGTGTGCGCTCTCACCACGGATCATTTCGGGGGCCATCCAGTAGGGGTTCCCCACCACCGTGTAGCGCTTCCTACGGTCAGGTTTACGGAGCTCTGACAACATCCCCTTTGGAGGTTGTTCCAGACAAGATGTTCTTCTCCGGTTCTTCTCATCCATCACCAAACGGGCAAGCCCAAAATCTGCCACCACTACAGACTGATTCTAAACAGGAAGCCAGTGTTTTTTTAGATGGCTAGAAAGATTTTTGTATAATTGGAAACTGATCCCAAACCTTCGCTCTTGCAATTTTCTTTGGCTTCATGATGGGTTATTTTGCAGCCATACTCAATAAAAAAGCAGACACTTGTGGTGTAAGCGTGTAAACAAAGAACAAAAGGGTCAACCGGTGATGACATCATAGAGGGGCAACAGAGCTGGGGGCAATGGGGGATTCTCTGTTTGGTCACTCCATTCCGTGGAGTGATACATGAGCAAATAGACTTGGTCCCGGAGAGACCTCTGTGTGGATGTGATGTAGGAGTGGTGTTTATCTTTTGTATGTCTTGTTGACATTGTGATTTTTCTTTTTTGTGCTACAGAACAGGCACCTGCTGCAGACCAGTTTTTTACTGAGTCAGGCCGCATTAATTGTAACACATCTTTTGCTTTGAATTTTCCTGTTTAATAAATGAAATGAATGAGTAGTTTCTTAGGCGTAACTGTGGCGTACGAAAACCGGGGTACCACTGTAAATGTAAATTTTTACCTCTTTGACCAGGCAGTTGTGTGAGTTTAAATCTCGGTGGATGACATTCATAGAGTGTAAATATGCCTAAAAGAGGAGATGTGTTAAATATGTTACAAGTTGTGATTTGTCTGATTTTTCATGGACGCCAAAGACTCACCATTCCAGCTGCAATGTCCTTGGCATAACTCACTCTTACACTCCATGAGAAATTCTTGTCCTAAAACAACAGGACGGATCTGACACATGAACAATGATTGCACCGATCCCTTAATTTTTTTACTCTACCATCTTGGTGATGGCCTTTCTGAGCGTTCCTCCCTGGATGTACTCTGAGACCAAGTGTATCCGCTTGTCTTTGTAAAAGAGTCCAATGAACTTGAGAACGTTAGGATGGTCCAGACAGCGCATCACCTTCACCTGAAGACAAGCATGATCAAACATTCATCTCCAGCTCTCTTCACACATTGAATAAGAACCTTGTCAGTACCTCCTTCAAGAAGGTCTTCTGTGTCTCTTCATCAAAACGTATCAACTCTTTCATCACCATCACTTCTCCTGTCTCCTGATGTGTCACCTTGACAGCGCCATGAAGGTCACAGTGCATGTTGAATACAAATAAAATCAGCAATGTTATGACCGTTAAACACTGGCGCTACCTTGACAGCCTGTCCGAAGAAGCCCCTGCCAAGCACCTCTCCGTGGATGAGGTCTGACGGCCTGAAAATGCGGTGAGTTCGATCCCCGGCATTAGTGCGCAGAGACTCAGAGCGAACCATGTCCCTCTTTTGGGATAGGAGTGTCAGTGCTCCAGGCAACAAGGAGCACTTTTCAATACTACAGCTCCGCCTGAGTGAAGAAAGCAAACTTAGCTAGGAAGATGGTCAGAAATCAAAGCTATTCCAGAACCAACATTACAAGATGTGTCTGGATCGCATTCCCATGGTTCCATGGTGCTGGGGTGAGGGGAGACTCATTTTGATTGATTCATATGTCTCCACCCCTGATCCAGGCTCCTCCTCCAGTTTTGGGAGTGTGTGTATCGAAGCCAGTTTTTCTTGGATAAAGTCGACGTCTTCCTGAACTTTGGTTGACTTCATGGACTGCGGATTGTGTTCAACTGTAAGCTGTAGTGGTTTGCTAGTGTCCTGGATCACATGGTTTACCTAAAGAAAGGATGACCTTAGGTTGGCTTCATTTGCCCGATTAATTATTAATGGATCAATAATTCTATTAACCTCGTTAGGGCAAACACTGTGGACGGAGATGCCATTGACCTCCAGGATGTGGTCCCCAATGTGGACAGAGGACAGCAGATCAGTGCCGAGGACTTCTGAGTCTAGCCTGAGGGAGGATGAAGAAGGATGGCAAATAATATTGAAATTAAGTAAGCCAATGTTTTATTATTGGTTTGTGACTCACGCCGTCACAGTAACGAGAGGGCCAGTCTCCTGGCTGACATCAGTGGCGACGGTCAGCCCTCGATGGCCGCCTTTTTGTGGAGGAAGTGACACCAGCGCCACCATGTGGGGACTCTTGATGGGTGATGATGGTAATGTCGCTGCATCCTGACAGAAACAATGGCCACTGCAAGACCATGCCAATACGGGCCAATAAGACACTAAATAACCTGTTGATAGGACACTGACATCAGCTGACTTACCAAAAGAGTTTAGAACGTTCTACAAGTGTGTAGGTGTCTCCATCTCCAATAAACATTTGACACTTTATACAGGTGAAGCATTCAGGGTGGTATTTTTGCTCTCCAGCGACCTGTTAGCAAATGTTAACAATGTCAACTCAATGTTTTTTACAGGTGGACTGCACTGTTGGCAGTAGACTCTGGGCGGTTCTTTATGTGCTTTCTTTCATCAAGGCCTTCCAATGCAACGTTGTAAGCATACCCTCTGATTTGACATGAAATTGAAATTGATCCCATTACCATCACGAGTCCTGTGGCAAGCGTCTCCTTGCATCCGTGACAGTGTTCTCCATAATGTTCCCAGTAGTGCTTCTTGCAGTAGAGTTGTCCGTCTCTTTCGTAGTACCATTGAGACAGGATGCACCCACAGTCCCAGCACCTGCACACCAGAGGGAAGGAAGTATGCAGCGTGCCAGTCAGAAAGAAAATGAAAGTTGACTTTGTTTGGAGGCTTGCTACTCTGTGGAGTTTACATGTTGTTGCTACACCATCCCCAAGTCTCAAAACACATAGATTTGACTCTAAACAGTGATGGTGTGAGTGGGAGTGTGAATGGTTGTCTATATGTGCCCTGTGATTGGTGGCAGGTGACCAGGCCAAGGTGTAAGACCTCCATTTGCCCGAAGTCAGCTTGGATTAGCGGTGGGAATCTCTGGCCACCTCACGATTCAATGCGATTATGATCCAGAGGCCTGTGATGCGATGATAAAACAATTATCGCCGCATCTCGATGCACCTTTTTTTTTGTGACCGATAGTTTGTCAGTTTTTTCATGCATAATTTTTCCTATATGTAATTTCTTTTTACTCACTATGTACTACTAAAACAAAGCATATTTGTAATGATCCACAATGAAGGTTACATATACCAACATATTTCCTATTGCACAGAACCAGCAGGAAAAGTAAAGTGCACCAGTAGCAGCATGTATAAAATTAACAAACTTCAGCATATTCTGAGTAACCAACATAAAAAAATTATTCACAAATAAATAATAGACTTCTGAATTCAAACTAAAATCACTCAGGTACACCACCGTAAACTGTCCGTGTGACACTTCCGCTTTTCCATCTTTTTGTTCCGCTTTTTTGTTCCGTCAGCATCGATTATTGACATTTATGAATCGATTAATAATCGTCAATGTCGGCATCACGATGCATCTAAGAATCGATCCCACCCCAAGCTGGGATAGGCTCCAGCTTCTTGTGATTCGGACCACGATGAGCAATATATTGTTCATACTGCACTCTGTCTTTGTCAACAAGGTGCCTATTGATTTGTTTGCCTGTTGATGGTGTTCTGACCAAGTAACATAGTCATGATGAACCACGAGTCATATGAGTGACTAAAAATACTCACTCATAAATAATTGTAAATATGAATAATACAAATATTATGAGTGGTGTCATGATCACGATGTGACATCATTGCTCAGCATGTGATTCACTTGTATCAGACTACCTTTTTGTAGACAAAGAAGGCCTTTGTACTTGATACTTAAATATACTTGATACTTAATACATGCTGTACAGTCGTCCGTCGCCACTTCACGGTTTGAATTTTGCAATTTTACTTTATCATGTTTTTTGAAAAATATAGGAATTAATAAATCATGCTGTTTGATGTGGTTGAATAAGGCCTATTATTAGTAAAAAAAATATGCACATTGAAACAAATTTTGCACATTCTGCGCATTATCTGTCTAAATTAAGCATTTCCATGCATAAAAATGGCCAAATGAACTAAAATACATAAATAATACATCTAGAAGGCGCATTCAAAGATGCTGTGAATGACAT
The DNA here is from genome assembly GCF_027744805.1 of Dunckerocampus dactyliophorus. Taxonomy (NCBI): domain Eukaryota; kingdom Metazoa; phylum Chordata; class Actinopteri; order Syngnathiformes; family Syngnathidae; genus Dunckerocampus; species Dunckerocampus dactyliophorus. Next base: position 13,867,781 of record NC_072834.1, read on the forward strand.
GTAGTATTCTACACTGGTCACGAGGTGTCAGTAATGTTACTGTAATGAGATACACACATCAGATTTGATCGCCGGAATAACTGGCTTTTATTGCAGGCACAATAATCCCTACTAAAAATCCCTAATAAAAACACAGGCTACTGTTGCGGGCATAACCCATACCAAGCTAAAATTCAACTCTGAATGCCCGACGTCACTCCCTAACCATCCGCCACTCAGCTCCCCTAGGGAACACATTTATAGCAGCACACATGAGCATTAGTCCTATTTATGTCATAAATGGCTTATTTATTCTTATTATTTGTACAATATTGGGTAATACAAGTGTACAGGTGACTATAGGGGTTAGTTCATGTCTAGAGGGCTCAAACTAAAATCTTGAATATAACAAACTGAACATGTAGTCACACATTGATAGTTGTCACAAAGCATTAATTAGCCTGTACAGTATCTGTGAGCAGACTTTAGAACAGTACATGAAAGAGTTGTTGCTTATTTGTGCAGCAGCACAAGCAGCGTGGGAGGTGACTTCCTGGACAACTCCATGTTTCCTCTTCCGGTCTGAACCTTTAAGGTCACACTAGCACAATGAGTGCTAAAACAACATAGAAGCACTTTATTCATTCGTCTGTGACTAATGCTAATTGTTATTATCAGTATGGCTAGTTGTTGCTGTGTACAAGTGTTGTCATGGTCTTGTGCTAAAGCACATCTCTGACATGTGAGAGCCACATGAACCATTTTGGGCTCTGAGAAGCTCAGGGAGGGGTCTCTTCCGGGTGCCCAGAGTCAGGACTAAACGCGGTGAGGCTGCGTTTCAGTTTTATGCTGCCAAAATCTGGAACAGTCTGCCAGAAGATGCGTGACAATCCTCAACTTTGGCAATGTTCAAATCCAGGCTGAAAACACTTCTATTCAACTGTACATTTGACAAATCAAAGTATTTTAACTGCACTCTTCACTTTTTAATACATTTTTTGTTTTATGGAAGTTTATGTAATGATTTTAGGATGATTTTGTGTTTTGTGGAATTATTTTATGAAGTGATTTTACCCTTCTTTTCTGAAAAGCACTTTGAATTACCATGTGTACGAATTGTGCTCTACAAATTGCCTGGCCTTGTTAATGCAATGTGGTTTGGGCGCGTTGACGTTGCTTCTGTTGTTCTCCCTCCTTTCGAAATTCAGGGAATGATAGGAGATGTAAGAATTAAATCTGCCACAAAAATAAGCAAGAAGGACTAAAGTAAAAAGATCAACTGAGCATTAGTTGTTAGGCTCCAGCATACCCACCCCTAGTGAGAATAAGCGGCATAGAAGATGGATGGATGAACTTTATTTCAGGGGTCACCAAGCTTTTTGAAAGCGAGTACTTCTTGGGTACTGATTAATGCGAAGGGCCACCAGTTTGATACACACTTCTAAAATAGACAATTTGCTCAATTTACCTTTTAACCTTTTGTTGTTATTAATATTTATAAATATTATTATAAATATCAACAATTATTTAATAAGGAAATAAACCGATAAATATCAATATGCAACACTTTATTTCTATATTTTCTCTAAGTGAAAGTGTTTTTCAAATTGAATATTTTCAAATGATGGCAATTAGCATCATTGCTTCTTTGACAACCTCCCCGTCTGAAAAGGCCTTCTTTTTCTTAATCAAAAGTTGTCTAGCTTTAAATGAGGCTTCGATTGCTTTTTGGGAGTTTTTAACCGGTCTTGTGAAAAAAGAGTGCTGTTTTGCACAAAGCTGCCTTTAACTCGCGGGCTCTTTCTGCTCATAGTGAGCTTCTCTGTGGGTAGTTAGCATTGTAGCTTGTGTGACACGTGAAATGTCTCTCCACATTGAGCCGTAAAAAAACCCAACAAAACTCTACCTCCCATTTATCGGGAAAATTATGTTTTTTTTTCTTTTTTCTGCCATCTTTTTGGAGGTCAGTCATCTCTGCATTTTCACTGGGCCCGCTAGCTTGTTTCCACCATGTCCGTACGATCTCCACAAACGCTACGTTTTGGTCATGCACACATTACTGACCATAGAACTATACTAGGTCAGAGTTCATTTATATTAAACATTTTTAAAGTGTTTTTTAATATATATTGCCATTTCCAGTATGATTTAACAAGAATAGCAACCAAAAAAATTAGATGCAGCTAACTGTTAAGTGACGTTATTTGAGCTATTTTTAGAACAGGATGGGCGACTCATGTGGTTTTTAGGGGCGACCTGGTGCCCATGGGCACCGTGTTGGTGACCCCTGCTTTAGTTTTATAGCGCTGCCTCAAGGACCTATAAGTATTTTACAAAAACGCAAAGAATAATGATATTGATAGGTTTCAAACCATCATTGGAAATATACTTGTTTTGGTAACTGCAACTGTAAGGAGCTGGAAAAGCTTGAATTTGTAGTTTGAATTTAAGCACAGTATCCCATATGGAGGTGTATTTAGTTGAGTTTACAATGTGAAATAGTCCCTGGTTTGGCTAAGTCCCACGTACATTCAAAAGAAAAAACATATTGTTGACAGATGTTGTTCCTCTATCCAGGAAGTGTGAGGGTATTTGCTGTGTTTGCTGCTTGTTTGTTTTGTTTTTCTGGTTCTAACTTGCACGTGCACGCCTCAGCAGAGAATGACGTCTCTTACCGTCCTTTCATCCCCCTCCGAAACCTCTGGTCCCGCCGAGACATGGTCCCCCGACAGCGTCAGTGTGCGGGCGGGGTGCCGTCTCACAGTAGCGGTGATCCCCCAAAAGACACCAGTAGCTTGATGATCGCATGCGGACGTGCACACGTGTGTTAAACATGCATACACATATTCTGCTGCCACTGCTCGCTAGCACAAGTTGTCACTTGTCCTGTGACGTCACTCTGTGTGTAAGACTTCCTGTAAATGTGCAGGAGTGGTCGTGTGAGGGGAAAAAAAAACCCTGACCCACTCACACCAGATGGTCGCTCTTCCTCTTTAGGCTGCCAAAAAGTGGACCTGTCCCAGTATAGAACTTAAGCTCCTCCTTCTTGGTCCTGTTACTCCTAGTATGTCGTCCTGTGCAGGATCAACGTGCAGTCACATCTGTGTGCTTCTTCCAGGAAGTCACATTGAAGTGTGTGTGTGTGTTACACTAGTTAGGTTCCCACCAGCAGTAGGAAAGTGTTATGAACGCCCCAACTGATGCTCCACCCGCCGCCCCCCGGCCTCCTGTCATGCGCGCTATTCATCGCACACAACAAACAATAGGAGAGACTCATAGCACAAGCAAGTCCTAACAATTACCAGAAAAAAGTGTTTTATAGTACGTTACATTTAACAGAATATTCTTGCGGCACTTCATCTTTTTTTTTTTTTTATGACACTATTTAAAAATAATGATAATATAAAAAATGTGCTATATTATTGCCATCACTGGAATATACAGTATAGTGTGGAGAAAATAAGTATTTTATCCCCTGTTGATTTTCTAATTTAAAACACATTTTCTATTTAAAAAGTGTCTCACTAATGCTTTTCTTACTCCCTTGACATCATTAACCAGCTCCTCCCAGTCATTCTGGGCTGCTCCTTCACCTTCTCACCACCGCTTCTTGGGGGGTTCAGTCTGTCTCACTCCATTGCAATAAACCTACCATAAAAATTCTGGACTGTTCATATCTTTGTAGCGGGGTAAACTTACTAAATCAACAGGGTATCAAATACGTATCTTGCCAACATTAAGACTGTAGTGGTGGAACTATGTTATGTTCTACATACAGTATTTCCCCTGTACAAATGATTTAATTAACGCAAATGCAGCCTTGGTGTCAACAATAACAGACTGACTTCTCTCTCCAATGTCTTAGGAGAGCCTTGCAAAATAAAGTAGTAGCCGCAGAATATTTGTTAGCCATTTCTTTTATTGAAAAGCACTATCAGGAAGTGTTTTGCTCATTGGCCACATATGTAAATTAAAAATCAGCTACATGATGAAGTCACGACTTGAGTGCAAGATGAGATTCATTTTCTCCCGAAAAAAAAGTGCACACACAGCGCTGTGATGAAACACGCATTCGTCAACAATGTAGGAAACAAACGATGCACTTGTGTAGAGCGTAACACAAAATAATACACAATTGTAACACTTGACTAAATAGATAACAAGCTTAGTTGTCAGTATAATTTAAAGACTAGTACAGTGATGCACAGTAGACAGCAAATACACACAGTCATGGATGGAGGCTCCTCTGGTGGTGTTGTAGTAGGTAATATTTTCACCTCACATTTAGTGTGTTTTGTATGTTACATTATCATCTCACACTGTGTGTTGTTCCTCATCAGCAGTGTCAAATGTAGGCCGAGTCTTCAGCACATCATTGCTTCCAAGCCCAGTTGGTATAAGGCTAGTATCAGCAGTACTTCATACATGTTCCAAAAAGAAATGTTTAGTCTTCATTCCCGTGGTTCTCAGCATGGATGTCAGGATCCCTCAAGTCTTGAAGGAATCATGACGCCAACACGATGAGAACCATGGCTCTAAACTGATGACATCTTCATGATGTGCTGAAGCTCTGGCTCCAATTCAAGGTAGGACGTGTACAGCCTGGGATCATGGAATCAGTCTAGCACCGCTGTTGTTGCAATGAGGTCACATCCTGTCCGCCCCTCTCTCACTTCCTCCTTCGGCCACAATATTTACTCTGACAGCCAGCGCCTACAACCACAACGCACACTATGAATACACACAGGCAGACTCCTCGTGGACACACTACTATCAAACAAACATTATAGTTCAATGACTTTAAAACAGTGTGTCAAACATTGAATTCATTTATCAGTGATGTAATCATTTTGATGTTTACAGTATTGACTAGGTGTGTAACGGCACATGTGTATGTAATCTGATTTTTTGGTACGGAACATTCGATTTGGTGGAGAGCCGTACTAATTTCCCACACAGAACACACTGAGTGAACGACAGGCAGTGTGTACTGTAAAGCACCGTGTATAAACCGCACTTTTTTTCCACTGGTAAGAAGCAAAAAATCGAGGTGCGGTTTATACACGATGACAGCTCTGTGACCAGACGCAGAAATGGACGAGAAGCCCATTTTACAATAGCCGTCTGTGGGTCAGACAGTTGCTTTGACTTTACCGCCCCCTGCTGTACAGTTGATGAAAATGCTTGTGTAAGCAACTAACTTATCTGACGGCTGTCTGTATTTTCACACAGTGAAACGATCTCTGTAAACACTGAAGCTAACCTAAGCTTCCAATGTAAAATACAATACAATGTTGGAGTTTATTCAAATCCACACTGAAGCAATGCAATAAAATAATAGAGAAAAAGAGAAGCAGTGAAAGTTAAGATATCAAAACATCTCTGAAAATTGCAAATTTCTTTATTTTGATTTTTTATTATTATTATTATTATTATTAATCTGTGCTTAGCCATAATATTAAAGATCTAGATGCTGAAGTTCAGATTTCTCCTTTATTCTTCTTTTTAAAATTGCTTAGTACCTTCACGCATGTTGATTTGAGATGAAAAGGTTGGCAAGCATTTATGAACTAAAAATTTTTTTTCCCCGCCATGAGCCTGAAAATGGGGGTGCCATTAATACACGGGTGCGGTTTATACACGGTGCTTTACGGTAAATAAAAAAATGCAGTCCAGCCTGTGGCTAGCGGGTGTCATGGCTAGTGGTAGTGCCAAGGAGAAGCCAGAGCTTGAAAGTCCTCTTCTGCCGTTAAAGTTTCCTGTTTGGGAAACTTGGCCTTCCGTGAAAAATATGTAAACCGGACAAAGACAAGTGGATAAAATGAAAGTGTTACACCATTGTTCGAGAGGTGAGGAACAGGACTACTGGTTGAAACTGTTAATGTTGCACTTCAGCCAATAAGGAACATTACTTTACTAAAATAAAATAATACGGTGGATCCCCACACATTTGCAATTTAGAATTCGTGGCCGTAAAAATGTGTGATTTTTTTTGGTCCAAAAAATGTTTTAAATTAATTTTTTTTTCAGAAAGGCAGTTTTTTTCCACAGAAAACACGTCATTCACCCTAAGTTGGTCATGATTTTATAAATATGTGATAATACAGTTCAAATTTACAGCATACATGTACCACTGTTAGAAAGACCACAATATTTACATGTTACGTCTTTATGCTTCACTGGTAATGTTTTTTCATCAAGCGGATTTCACCCTTTGTTCCATGGGCCTTGAACGCACCATAGTTGTGTGCTGTGACTGGCTACACGGTGACTCTAATTCCATCTGTTCATCGATCATCTTACATTGTCATTCTTTAGTAGGGAGTCGTGTGTGAGGCATATTTAGGGCTTAAACCTGGATTGTGCATTTAGTTAGCTTCCGTCACTGGTGACTTCACACTGTTCAAACTGTTACTGTTGCACTTGTCTGCATTGTTGCACTTTCCTAAAAAGAAACGCTGGAAAAAAACATTTTTTGGCACAGTAAATGGTACTTTAGTTATACATGTAAACTATGTGAGAAAACTGTAGTTAATGTATTTATTTAAAAAAAATCTTTGTAATATTAATGTGTTTACTTAGTATTAGGTAATAAAGGTTGTATATTGTTTTTATTATATACATATGAATAATGATACTTTAGTAACATTTACTTAACTAGGATCAGTAGAACACATTTTGAGAATACCAAGTAAAATCTACTACAAAGTTCATATGGTGATGTCAGAGGCACTCATGAGCTCCCTCTGGTGGCCCACCAGGCATGGCTGCTGGGCACTCATGGCTGCCATTGGCCAGTGAACTGCTCTGCTGGGAGTAATGCATTGTGGGTAAAAGTTAAAATAGCTGTTATTTTAAACTCATATTTGGGACTTGTCTTGTAGCCTATATTATTATTATTATTATTATTATTATTATTATTATTATTATTATTATTATTTGAGTGTTAATTTGCTGTGTGATGATTTTAGCGTTCTTTGTAAGATGACAGTGAGTCAGACTGTTATATTGAGTAATGACGTCCTGTGATTTCAGATGTTTTGACAAGCTCCTCGAGAGCTCCATTATAACTCGTGATTGGGTTCTGCTAACCAACCAACGAAGGAACGAGCTACTGACTTGCGAGCGGCACAGTATTTAAACGATTAGTCGTAGTTCTGAAGTACAGGAGACGTCACGAGATCAGACATGGTCATAAATTAGCTGCACTGCTAGGTTGAAAGTAAAAAAAAAAAAAAAAGCTAGAGATTACTGCTTATTTTAACAAAGAAATGTCTGTAGGATGTTTTTAATAAGCAAGTAAGGATTACTTGAAAAAATGTAAACAATTTGCAAGCACCGTTAAGTAAAAATGACTACAGATTTTTAAGCGAAGTTTTATGAGGTAAAGCAATATGCTAAGAGATAGAAAATGTTACTTAAGATGTTTTTTTAAAAGCATTCTTAAAAGCAAGTAGAGCTTACTTGAGAATGATGTATAGTTTACATGAGAATGACACTTGCATTATTAGATTGTCTACGTGGAAAAAGTTACTGAGCTTTTTTTAAGTAAATGCTACTCCAGATTTTTTTCAGGGTACCATATTATATCTAATTTCATGTAATTAAATATTTTATTTTTATTTGAGCTAGCAGATTAAAGTTGTTTTTGCTCAAGTTAAAAAAAATCATTATAGCTGTTTCCACAAAAGCTAAGCAGCTTTGTTGTTTTGTTATTTTGCATTTTTTTTTTTCCCTTCCTGTACCCAAAATGAACAGAACAGTGACCTTGACCGTGACTTTGACATAGGGCCGATATCAGCAAAAAAAAGACAAGTATCGAATTAAATCGGCCTGCATCTAAAATTGCCGAGTAGTAGTCAATTCCAGACTCAGCCCCAGTATATCTATCCAGCAGCGGCCAGATAGTATGATCACAACAATAAGTGTGTGCTAAAAGTGTAAATAATCGCAACCAGTAGAAGTGATGTCGGCCGTGTCGCAGAATTTTTTGTTCAAGTCGAAAAAAGATCTTACAGCTGAGTGTAAAACTTGCCATGCACAAGTTTCTTGTGGTGGCACAGAACCAGGGAAGTTTAATACGACCAAACTCATCACACATTTGAAGCAACGTCCAGCAAGCGTGAGAAACTCCCACAGGGCGGCAAAAAGTCATTGGCTGTAACAGAAAAGAGCCAGCCCCTGTCGGTGGTCAGAGATGTCAGGTTTAAACGCTCAAACCTCTCTATATTAAGCCCAACATATATTATGCCTATATTGTGACTATAAAACTATACCCCAGATGCATAAAGAAGTGAATGGGTCAGTTTTTCTCATACCTACTGTTGCTGACTATTGTTCTCTGTTTGAATAATACCACTTGATCAAGCCTTTTGTAACATTCCATACTACAAAATAAGTAACAGAAGTACTGTATGTATGATTTGTGCTGATATCAGATCGATATTGGTATCAGCTGGTATTCAAGGCTGCAATATCGGTATCGGATGTGAAAAAGTTGTATCGGGACATCACTAGTACAAACTGAACCATGTTTATGGTGTACCCTTACACCCCCAGTATTGGCGTAGCATAAAGTTATAGTTTTATAAAGTTATTAAGTTAGTTATATAGTCCGTGTGACTCTTACCTCTGTAGGCTCCAGCTCCAAGGAAGCTCTGCATGGCTGCATACTTGGCCGCCTTCTGTGCGCTTGCTGGAGGACATATGGAAGCAAGAACTTTTAAGGTTCTTTCACCACAGCAAGATGTGGTCGTATGAATAGCACCGCTAACTATATGGACAAAAGAACTGGGGCACGTCTAAAGTCAGCTTCCACTCTCCACTCTTGGTACTGTTTGAATAATACCACTTGATCAAGCCTTTTGTAACATAACTTCTTGGTACTCTTTCAACCAGAAGAACATTAATGAATTGTTTAGAAGTTGTGTCCCAGTACTGTAGTCCATATAATGTGTAAATGTTACTGAATGAAAGGTGGACGTAGTGGGATATCTTACATTTTTGTCCAGCCCCCATATATCCTACAAGATAAAAATAGGAAAGACAGCCATGTCATACATTCTTTTTTTGCTCAGAAATGTCGTCAATGAAAATCTGCCACATTTGAAAAGATTCAGTTGATGATACTGTGGAACAGCATTGACTGCTTCTTACTGCTTATTACAGGGTGTGCCACTATAGCAATCTCTTGTATTACTTTTTTACCGATGGAAGAGAATGGTTGTGAAACAAGACTAAGCACATGACACTTGTGTTTACCTGGATAGCCTCCAGCAGCTCCTCCAACAAAGCCATTGAGAGCCCCCCCTGCTGGAGCCACAGACACACATTTGACTTTTTAGGGTAAATTATTGGTCTCATCTCATATTGCATGTTTGTATCTACTTCAACTTTTGTCTTTTGAACAATCTAACTCACCTTGGCCCCCTCCTTGCAGTCCTCCAGTTCCTGCACCTGGAAGACCCCCTACAGCACCGCCTGGCAAACACAGGTAAATTTTAGTTGTATTGCATTTGATGCTCACATGGACGTTAATACCAGCAGTACTAAATGCCATAGATTACAGTCCAGTTATGATCGAGGACAAGGCAGCACATTTACAAGATCCAGCATAAGGAATTCATACAGCTGTAAAATTGTTTGAAATTCAAAGTTCAGTTTTGCAAGTGTCACTTTTTCACCTGGTCCATATCCTGCTCCTCCTAGCAACGAGCCGTAACCTGATTTAGCAGGTTTCCCTGTTCCAAATGCTTGTCCACCGGGTCCATATCCAGTGGCCCCGCCCACCGCTGGTCCAGTTCCAGCCGCTCCTGGGCCAAAGCCTCCAGGTCCGGCACCCCCAGGCCCATAACCAAAAGAGCCTGTCCCAGTTCCTGATGGGCCATATCCCCCTTGGCCGTAGCCACCAAGTCCAACACCAGCAGAACCAGCACCAGCACCTCCTGTTGGAAAACATGCAGACTTTCAGTTTCTAAAAAAAAACAAAAAACGCAAGGATAGGAAATGAACGCTTGATCTTTGAATTTACTTTAATGGTCAGTTGGCAAAACGTGGAGCATTGGTTGGGGTTTAATTGTGAGGATAAATGGGACAAAGTGTCTTTCAGTAAACCTATTAACCTCACCTGTTCCATCCTCAGTTCTGATTTCTTTCATTTTATGCTTCAATTAAATGATAATAGCTTACCAGGTGAAAGTGGTTTTCTTTTTCCAAATTGTTGGCCACCTGGTCCTATGCCGGCACCACCTGGTCCAAAGCCACCTGTTCCTGTGCGGGCACCACCTGGACCAAAGCCACCTGGTCCTGTACTGGCACCACCTGGACCAAAGCCACCGGGTCCTGTGCCGGCACCACCTGGACCAAAGCCACCTGGTCTGAAACCAGCTGTTGCTGTGGGGGCACCACCTGGTCCGAAGGCACCTGTTCCAGCACCTCCTGGTCCAAATCCACCATTTGCCATGCCAGTAGCGCCTGGCATGAAGCCTCCCGTTCCTTTGGTAGCACCACCTGGCATGAATCCAGCTGTTCCTGTGCCAGTACTACCTGGTATGAACCCGCCTGTACTGGCACCACCTGGTCTGAAACCACCAGGTGCAAGGCCACCGGTTCCTGTACCAACACCACCAGGTCCATAGCCACCAGGTCCTATACCGGCACTACCAGGTACAAAGCTTCCCGTTCCCTTGGCAGAACCACTCGGTGCAAAACCAGCACCACCTGGTCCAAATCCACCTGTTCCTGTGCCAGCACCACGTGGTCCAAATCCACCTGTTCCTGTGCCAGCACCGCCTGGTCCAAAGCCATTAGTTCCTGTACCAGCTGTACCTGGTCCAAAGCCACCAGTTCCTTGGCCAAATCCACCATTGCCATAGCCAGGTCCACCCAGTGAGGATGAGCCATAGCCTGAGGAGAGAGAAAAAAGTATTAATATGTCTTCACTATACATTTTTAAATGTCAGAGATGTGAAATTTCTTATCTTACCAGATTTGAGTGGCTTCCTTATGCCCATTCCTTGACCTGCTCCACCATTCCCATAAAGGCCAGGTCTTGTGGCAACACCACCTAGTCCATAACCACCTGTTCCAGTTCCAACACGACCTTGTCCTGCTCCTGCAGTGCCAGGTCCAAAACTGCCAGGTCCAGTGCCACCTGCTCCAAAACCTCCTGGACTGGAACCAGTTCCACCTAGTCCAGTTCCATAGCCACCTGGCCTAATTCCGTTACCACCAGCTCCTTGTCCATAACCTACAAATAAACAATGGTTCTGTTTATGTTGTCTTCGAGAAGACCTGGATATGTTTAAGTCTCGGCATACTTTTTGATGGTTTTCCAGCACCATATCTTGAACCTGATTGAGAGAACACACACAACGTCCATGGAATTAATATTGAATGTTTTTAAGGACACAGCACCTTGTCATCCTAAATATCATCCTACCGCCATATCCCCCCAGTCCACCAGCATCATAACTTGGTCCTCCTCCTAATCCTCCAGTACCAACTCCAGCAGTTCCAACACCAAGGGTCCCAGCTCCACTTGGACCACCACCAACGCCCTTGCTTCCTGTTTTGGCCCCATAGCTTCCAGGTCCAGTATTATAACCTCCTGGTCCGGGTCCATAACCCCCTAGCCCTGTGCCAAAGCCTCCAGTGCCAGCACCAACACCTCCAGGACCACCATAGCCACCAGGCCCAACCCCACCTTGGCTTCCTGCTCCAAAAGTCCCATATGCTAATAAAGAGACAAACATATTAAAATAATCAAATTCTTTTACATTTAAGCAAGTCAATCCTTACTGAAAGTACTTTTGCCTGGTTTTCCTCCTTGTCCTACTCCAGCTCCAGTTGGAAAGCGTAGACCTGAGCGGGAGGAAAGAGTTTCAGAACCTTTTAGGTCAGTCACTTAAGTTAAGCAAAATGTCATTAGCATACCTCCACCTGGTAATGCTCCAGCTCCACCAGCACCATAACCTGCCAAAGATAATGTGCAAAACAGATAAATAAAACAGATTTTCACAATATTAGCTTCATTGTGTACAATAAGTTCTTAAGCAGCTCACTTTTTCCAGGTTTTATGGGTCCGGGTCCTGCTCCTACACCGCCAGGCACCATACTACCAGGCCCGACCCCGACTCCTCCTGAACCTCCTGGACCTGCTCCAACTGTGCCAGGTCCCGTTCTTCCTCCTCCAACTGCACCAGGAGTGAACCCTACTCCTCCTGGGCCTCCTCCAACTGCACCAGGTCCGGTTCCAACTCCTCCAGGACCTCCTCCAGCTGCACCAGGGCCGAACCCAACTCCTCCTGGACCTCCTCCACCAGGTCCTGTCCCAACTCCCCCTGGACCTCCTCCAAATATCCCAGTGCCACCCCCTACTCCACCAGGTAAAGCTCCAACTTTGGTCCCATCAGGTTTGTATGCTGCATTCAGAAAAGGACTTAGATCAATTTCCAGTGTTTCGTGAGGAAGTAAAGATTTGAAAGGCAAAAGAGGCACCTTTAGAGGGTTTTGGTGTTGTTCCTACTGCTGCAGCTGTTCCTCCTGGTCCAACTCCAGTTCCAGTTGCAGGACCACCTCCTCTTCCAGTTCCTCTTACGCCACCAGAAACTCCTCCTGCTACTCCTGCACTCGAAGGAGTACCTTGTACCCCTGTCAGTCTTCCTCCTGTGTCAAATCTGTCTCCAACAGGACCTCCTTCTCCCTCTCCTTCACCAGGTGTGTCACCTCTCGGGACTCCTTAAGGTAGAGCACAGTAAAACATCAGACCTATATTACAGCTTAGGTTTGAAATAAAACCTACAAGAACTGTCACATGGTAGTGAGAATTGAGTGGAGACTTGTATTTGGTTCACCTGGTGGTCTGAGAGGTTTGGCACCGGGTAGTACCCCACTTGCACCTGTAAGCACAAGATTATGAAATTCTGCTGTTTGTGATTTCTAATTATAAGTACAGTGGGATCTCGAAATTCGAATGCCACTAATTGTCTTACAATTAAGAAATCAACCAGAAATGGTGGGTTTACATACCAGTGGGTTGGACACCTCCTCTGCCAACTGCAGTGATAGAAGATAGAGATCATCCAATGAAGCTTGCAGACATGGTATTTTACCAGTGTGATACGTTTAAAGTTTAGATGCCAACTTACCAGGTGCAGCTCCTGTGGAACCTGTAGGTTACAACAACAGCACAGCCACATGTAAAGACCACTAAGACAAAGACACATCCATAGTCCCAGTCTACACAATAAACACTGACCTGGAAGTGGAGTCCCACTGAGACCTGCGTAAGAAAACATGAGGAACAACATAACAATTAGGACAACATAAGAATGACAACACATTTCAAATCTGTGACAAAGCACCTGGTTTTGCTCCAAGGATGGGAATTCCTGTTCCCCTCAGACCATCTCCATCAGCTCCTGCACCAAATGGTCGTCCACCAACCCCCCCGGTGACTCCTGTCGCAATAGTGGTGAATTCATGTGCACACTTTCATCCAACAGTGAATACTGTTATACATGTAGAACAACTTTATTTATAAATCTGGTCCAGATTTAAACGTGATTTGTATCCCTCTTCATTGGTGTTTGCCATAAAGGCTGTGGATCTTCCGACCTTACATTAGAAGGTTGTTTCAATACAAAAAGAGGTTCTGAAGAATAAGTTAGTCCATTTAAACACACCTTCTCCTGCAGCAATGCCAGACCCCTCTATCACACTGCCGGGACCACCCTCACCTGGATGGAATAGGACAAACTGTTAAAATTGACATTGTTTGTCAAAATAGCAATTTGATGATGATTGGCTGCTAAAATAACTGTCAGAACACATAGAAATGTCTCTAAATCTGATAAATCTTGAAGTTAAGTTTGTTGAATATAATTTAACATTTCTTATTTGGACAGCTTTTTTTCTCCTTTTCGGTCCTCATTCTTGGAAACACACCTCCATCAATGTCTTTTCCATCCTTTCCAACTTCAGCACCACGTCCACCTGGATGAAATAACACGTCAGGCATATTTTTGCAAAGTTCCGTACAAAGAAGCTGTTGTGTTGTGTGGCCCATATAGATACCTTCTGGTAGCGGAGCTAGTGTGCCTCGTGTAGCATCACGTCCTGGCCCAGCAGAAATTTGGATTACTGACTGCAACCTCCTTATATGACTTTCAAATGTTTCTGCTCAGCTTTCACCCAGACAGAATCTTACCACCAGGTCTAGTTGTTGTGCGAGCACCCCCACCGGTGCTAGTTCCGTTCATCAAAACGTAGGTGCCGTTTATTGGACCACTGGTACCAGTTCCTGTTCCAGGTGACACTCCACCAAATAGACCTACACGATGTACATGTAAAATAGATGTACACTGTTAATACAAACGGGCTGTTTTTACTTGGATTGATTGTCATCTACACAATTACTTACCATATTTGTCAGCCTTGGATCCAGCTGCACCATAACCTGAACACAGGATACTTTAATTATATAATTATGCTCGTGATGGATACAACACTGATAAAAGCAAATTAAGGTCATGGGCCTAAGTCATTTATAGTCGCCCTGCTGTATTGTTACAGTTCAAGCACATTTTTGCAACATATTCAAGCTGCTTCCCTGTGGCCATGTCTGGCAGGTGCAAGGTCTGTGTGGCAGCCATTCTTGCTATTGCCACTAGAGGTCAATAATGGAATATTGTTTGTTCTATTCATCGTTACTAACCGTCACCTGCTGTGTCAGTTCCAAATCCTCCAGTTCCATAGCCACCTATTAAATAGTTAAAAAGTTAATTAAAAAACTAAATTAGGACTCAGACTAAAATAAGTAATTATCTCTGAAATGATAGTATGTGTTCTCATCGTTCCATATTCAGTATTTTACTTCAAATGCTTTAAACAAAAGAGATCCACCACCTTGTGCTGCTCCACCTCCAAGTGCCCCACCACCAGCTCCACCTTGACCTGTAAAGGGATCAAACAGAACATTTAGGAAGAGCGGAGCTACTGTATATGACAATTGATCAAATGTAAATGTTCACCAAGGAACGTATTGATACCATATTTGGCAGCCTTTGACCCAGCTCCATAACCTGTGAATGACAAATTGTTTGGTTAAGTTATATTTACAATTACTGTATGTGTTGGAGCACTGTAAATTATATCTCCATAAAAACCTGGTCCATATCCAGTCCCTGCCCCTGCACTGTAGCCTCCCCCTGGTCCAAAACCTGCTCCAGGCGCAACCCCAGGTCCATAACCGGTTCCACCAGTCCCTAGTACTCCTCCAGTTCCTGCTGGGCCACCTAATCTTCCGTCTTGACCCGACCCAGGAGCTCCACTGCCACCAGGAAGCCCTGTGGTCAGGAACACACGCAATTAGTGTCAATTGAAATATAACCTTTATATAGAAATCATTTAATATATAGCAATAAGTTTTGCTTTATTTAAAAGATGGAAGTTACCATATTTGAGAGACTTTGCCCCACCAGTAGAACCTGTGCAGTGAAGATTCATGATATTAGCAATAATTTAAATAATGACCACAATTGCCAGCATTGGACAAAGGCAGCAGGACAAATGCTTGAAGATGACTTTCTACTTCTCATACCGCCTGTGCTGCCTTGTCCAAAGCCACCAGTTCCTCCTCCAGTTCCAACACCGGAACCAGGCAGTCCACCTGCCCCGAGTCCTGCACTGGCTCCTCCTCCAGCTGTTTGTCCGGGACCTTGTCCTTGGAACCCTCCTCCCAGTCCAATGCCAGAACTTGGTCCAGTTCCAACACCAACCCCTCCTGCACCCATGGCTCCCCCAGGAAGACCTAAGAGAGAGAACAGAGGTACTGTGGGGCTTCTAGGCTTACAGGGGCATCAGGTATTACAAAGTAGTTTCTTTTCACCATATTTGCGAGCCTTGGCACCAGCATAGCCTGTAAAATTGAGACATAACAAAAACAGAGTTACACATTTAGCCATTGTACCTTGTATCCATGTCTTATATGTTAATATTTTGGCTTACCTCCAGTTCCATATCCAGTACCTCCAGGCCCACCTCCTGCTCCTGGTCCAAATCCAGTGCCAGCACCTCCAGGTCCTATTCCTCCTCCTGGTCCAAATCCAGTGCCAGCACCTCCAGGCCCTATTCCTCCTCCTGGTCCAAATCCAGTGCCAGCACCTCCAGGCACAACTCCACCTCCTGGCCCGTAGCCAGTACCTGCACTGCCTGGCACAAATCCTCTACCGGGTCCAAAACCTGCAGCAGCACCACCACCAGGTCCAACTGCTGCTCCTGGTCCATAACTTTTGCCTGCACCACCAGGACCGACTCCTGGTCCAAACCCTGTACCAACACCACCAGGCCTAACTCCCCCTGGTCCATAACTTGCACCAGCACCACCAGGTCCAACTGCTCCTCCTGGTCCATAACTTGTGCCAGCACCACCAGGTCCAACTGCTCCTCCTGGTACATAAGGTGTGCCAGCACCACCAGGTCTGACTCCTCCTGGTCCAAACCCTGCAGCAGCACCACCAGGCCCAACTCCTCCTTGTCCAAAGCCTGTACCAACACCACCAGTTCCAACTCCGCCTGGTCCGTAGCTTTTACCTGCACCACCCTGTCCAACTCCTTGTCCAAATCCTGTTCTGACACCACCAGGCCTGACTCCTCCTGGTCCATAACCTGTGCCAACACCACCGGGTCCAACTCCACCTCCTGGTCTAAACCCTGTGCCAGCACCACCAGGTCCAAGTCCTCCAGTACTTATTCCTTGACTTCCCAGTGCTCCACTGAGCATGCCTGGAAGGATAAGTTTTGCTCTTTTTGGTAAATACAGTGAAACACAGTGCAACTGTCCACATGTTTTGATTTACAATTCAGTTCTTTTCTTACCGTATTTACGAGCTTTGGCATTGGCATCATACCCTGAAATATGGATAAGGAATTAATCTTTATTAAGTCCTTTCAAATTTTCTAATTTGAGTGCATCTTGGTCTATTCATTCCAAATTCAAAGCGTCATAATTACCTCCAGATCCTATTCCCGTTCCTCCTAATCCTATTCCAGCTCCACCTGGTCTGAATCCAGTGCTACCAGGTCCATAACCACCTCCGACAGGACCACTGCCGGCACCACCTGGACCATATCCAGCACCACCTGGACCAGTCACAGCGCCACCTTGACCATATCCAGGAACTCCTGTGCCAGCACCGGCACTTCCTCCCAGTCCTCCAAGGCCTCCAGTCGCACCAGTTCCAGCACCACCAGGCTGACCTGGACATAAATTGAATTCAAACCTGTCTTCAGTGACTAATGATGGGTTGTTTAATTGTGTGATATAAAATTGTGACTGTCTTCACCATATTTGCGTGCTTTGGCTGATCCAGGACCAAAACCTAGGGCACAAAACATTGACTGATTAAGGGACCTCGCTTCCCAGGATGCTTTGCTTTAATAACACATTTTACTCCAGGTACAATTACGCCTGCTCAAAGCTCAGTACCTGTTCCAGCTCCACCTCCATATCCAGGAACAGCCCCGGGTCCACCAGCTGTTCCAACTCCGCCTCCAAATCCAGGAACAGCTCCAGGTCCACCTGCTGTTCCAGCACCGCCTCCAAATCCAGGGATAGCTCCGGGTCCACCAGCTGTTCCAACTCCGCCTCCAAATCCAGGAACAGCTCCAGGTCCACCTGCTGTTCCAGCTCCGCCTCCAAATCCAGAAACAGCTCCAGGTCCACCTGCTGTTCCAGCTCCCCCTCCAAAGCCTGGGAGACCCACCCCTCCTCCAGGCAGTCCACTGGCGCCAACTCCTAAAGTGCCGCCTTGGCCAAGTGCACCGCCTCCAGCTCCACCTAGTGGACAACATTGGCATTTCATGGACACTACTGTGAAACATGCCACAAAACCATATTAAAATGCCTTTACCATATTTAGCTGCAGCTTTGGCTGGGCTCTTCGATTTCCCTGCTCCTATTAAAAATAAACATGTTAAGTCTCTTTAATTAAATACCTCTTTTCCAGCCATGATTTACCTGACTTTGGTGATATGAGAGGGTACCCACGAAAAACCCCTGGTAGCTGCTGTCCTCGAACATCTTAAAGAGACAAATCCATTCTCGACATACTGAAAGTCATACTTAGGATAGCCCCCATACGTGGATGACACCATCATCACACTTACTGTTGATTCCTTGACCAGCACCACCCTGGCCGAGTACTCCGGCACCTGCAAGTAATAAGACAGCAATTTAATTTCAGCAATTTAATTTTTAAATATATGTCCATGAAGACATATCTAATTTCAAGTCCCAATACCAACCTGCCTGAAGGCCAAGTCCAGATCCAGTTGGTACTCCAGGTAGAACACCACGTCCTCCAAAATCTATCCAGGGCCAATTTTAGAAAAAGTATTTTTGCGTGTTTCTGATTCGATTTACAACATATGTTTTTTATACGTTTCCCAATGGCTTACCTTGACTTGGTGCAAATCCACCTTGATACAGTCCAGGCACCCCGACACCTTTATGACCGCATGAGAGAGAGTTTAAGTCATGGAACCAAGGTCATATGAAAACTGGTTATGTTTAAAAAAAAAACCCAAATGAGTCTTCTAATGGACTTTACCTGGAAGTTGTTTTGAAGTTTTGCCACTGCTCTTCCCACCTGGTCCCACCCCTGCAGCCCCACCTTGTGGCAGAAATGTAGTTACACCACCAGGACCAACTCCTGCGCCACCTGGCCCAACTCCTGCACCTCCAGGCCCAAACCCTGTGGCCCCGGGCCCCACTCCTGCAGCGCCAGGTCCAAATCCTGTTGCACCAGGACCAGTAGCTGCACCACCAGGTCCAAACCTTGTTACACCTGGTCCAATTCCTGCGCCCCCAGGCCCTACTCCTGCACCCCCAGGCCCAAATCCTGCGCCACCAGGTCCGAATCCTGTTGCACCAGGCCCAGCTGCTGCACCACCAGGTCCAAATCCTCCTGCCCCCTGGCTGTAACCTGACCCAGGTCCCGCAAAATCAGAAATACCAAATTCAGAGTCTGATTCTTTTTTTTTTTACATAACATTACTGATTATCCAATACCTGTTTTTGGCGGTTTGGGTGCTGTTCCACCACTTCCTGGGAACTGACTGCCACCGGCTGGACTATAACCCCCTCCAAAGCCACCTAAATCAGAAGTAGACTTTATTAACTCTACATATGTCCTTCCATTGGATTATGTTTAAAAAAGAGATGTGGCTGAATGCACCACTGACCTCCGGGTACGATACCTATTCCAGCACCTTGACCTCTGCCGGCCCCTATTCCTTGTGATCCAGTTGCTCCAGCCACACCCCCTGCCCCAAGGCCTCCGTACCCTGATGAGTAAAGAACATGTTTTTTTTTGTCAGAGTAGCTAAACAAGAGTTCTTAACACTGATGTACTGTAGATTTATGCCAATTATTTCTGTTTTAGGGTGACGCATTGATCTAAGTGTGCTGACCAGGGGGCTTCATCTAATGCGACTTCTTACCTGACTTCCCAGGTATGGCACCAGCACCTGTACAAGAACAACACATCATCATCTCATTAGTTTGAAAAATGTAAGTATGACATGGTTCAATATTCCTCCATTAGTATTAACATGCCTGTGCCTTGACCTCCCGGACCAAAACCAGAAGCAGTAGCTCCCCCAGGCCCAGTTCCATAGCCGCCAAGACCACCTGACACAGCTCCACCTGGACCCAGTCCTCCACCTACAGTTCCCTGTCTTGCTCCGAACCCTCCACTCACTCCTTCTTGACCACCGTAGGCACCACCTTCAACCATGTTGGAAATTAACATGATGATCAAGGTGATACTTGCATCGATCAAATATGCGGTATAATATTTTATTATGAAAAACAAGTTGGGCCAGAAAGTCTTACCTGTTTTAGGAGGCTTGACACCTGCAGAAAGAAGAACAATTAAGCCATAATGCAAAGGATTAATATAGAAAATTATTCTGTATGAAGGAAGAATTATCATTTAAGTCCAGTTTGTCATACCAGCCCCAAAACCTCCTGGTACACCCCCGACTCCACCACTGCCTGGACCATAGGTGCCGGGCCTGAACCCTCCTGGTCCCTGACCACCAAAGCCACCTGAGGGGTCCAGTTTTAGAGACAGAGTGGATGTTAATACTGCAAACAGCAAAGTCATTTTTGTTGTCCTAGAGCCCAACAACACCGACCTCCTGCAGCTCCTTGTCCAAAGCCTCCTGGTCCAGCACCAGCCCCTCCTGCTCCGGGAGCAAATCCTGTACCAGCTCCACCTGGTCCAAATCCTGTACCAGCTCCACCTGGTCCAAATCCAGTTCCTGCTCCACCTGGACCGAATCCAGTTCCAGCACCAAAGCCTGTTCCAGCTGCTCCTCCAGCACCACCCGCAGGTATGAACACACCTTCACATGGAATCCGTTTGGTGGATAGTTAGACAAGTTCAAAGTTGAAGCATCCATTCACTTCAGCAATGGATCAGGTTAGGAGGACTTGACCAAGTTTAGTACTTCAAAAATTGAACGCAAACAGAACAAAAACCAACATTCTCTTCAGGCGTGAGTGTATTACTTCATTAATTGTTGTTTCTGTTCAGATGCGCACGTGGTCGTTTCTTCCTACGAGTATTTTTTAAGTTTCCCAAAGAAAAGAAAATAATATCAGTGCAATGGTGGAAGTTATTTGTTCACTCTGAATTTGAATTTTTGGAACGTATGAGTCATCACTCATTAATGGCTTTCTTGGCACTTAATTGGAGGGATTTAATTTGTCAAAATACCAAGAATTTAAATAAACATCAGATGTTACACAAGCAGGAATGTGTGTGTGTGTGTGTGTGTGTGTGTGTGTGTGTGTGTGTTAAATGACTATCAGTCTTCAGTCTCTCATCCAGAACACATGCTCTGGTTGGTTGTAATAAGAGTTGTCTGCACCTATACAGTTTTGGATGAAACACAAAGTCCAGAAATAGAAACCTGCACAACGAAGGACTATAAAAGGAAATGCTTCAATATAAAACAATGAGGTCTGTAGGGATTCCTAAAGAATGTGAATTATTTAAATCCAACAATGCATTTTAATGAGGTTATGCAAGAAGGTTTGTGTATAGCCACTCAATGGCCACTTCATCATAACTATAACCCAGGGGTATCCAAACGTTTTACGCAGAGGGCCACATACAGTACATAACAATGTTCGCACGTGGGGGCTGCTTTGGTATTCATCACCCTTGGTCATGATAATGGCTTGGTCAATTTAGAATACGCTTAACAAAATGACATTGAAGTACAGCACGTGTTTACACTTGCGCAATTCAACATGTCCAAAAAGCAATAGGAAGAAGCAGAGCCTATTTAATCCTACACTGTTCTCCATGTCTTAACACTTACTGTTAGTTTGTTCGTGTCTTCTATTTAACATGCACCAAAAACTGACATAAATGTTGTGCAGTAATAAACAAGTGCAGTATATTTGCTAAACAATACCTTAATTAAACAAGAAAAAGAATAAGCACAGGAGTAAAACTGACAAGCATTGTGTAATGAATAGATATTATAGGTATTACTTACAGAAACATTGAAACATGAACAGATAGATAATACCTTGTTAAATAATAAATGAAGAAATCAAGATTAATGAGCATTTTTCTTCTTCCTTATACCTTGTAAATGCCATATGTTTGTATATATGTTTCCTCTAGTGGCTCATGTTAGTACATTGTTTGACTTCTTTACTCAATCTGTTCCATATTGTTGCTCCACATGCTAAATGTTTTTAGTGTGGTGCCTGCGTACGAATGTTTTTATTTTTATTCAACCTGATTTTAAAAAATCCAAGCTTTTCAAGCGATACTGAGCAGTATATTTAAAAAAACTACACCTCAGTTTTTGTACTAATTGGTCAGCATTTTTCAGGATTTTGAATTTTAGTGCAGAAGCAACAGTTCATCTCCACATTCACGACCAAAAGGGTTGGATTTGAAGCTGTTAGCATCAATCGAGAACAATCTCATCAACTTCCCTGAAACAATGACTTTACTGTCCTCTGATGATGAAGACGAGGTGTATCAGGGATCAAACAGACAAGACAAAAGTTGTAATAGGATGCAGGATGCAATACATGCTATTTATGAAGTTTTTAATGAGCTGCAGCAGCTGGAAAAAACCCCATGTGCAGAGCAATAGCCCAGACACAAACTACACCTGGACCTCATGAAGTCACCTAAAAACACAGACAGTTCTTATGCTCTCCATAAAGCGCAATTTTTAAATAACATCTTCCTCAAAGCAAAGTCACGCGGACATGATCACTATTTGGCAGATGTTTGCTGAATGACTGCATCATATCCATCTGTCAAATGGTGAGCATAAAACATTAGACTAAGTGGTGTTGCGTCTGTGCTGCTCGCAGTGAGTGAGAGAGCTTATCCGAGCAAAGTTGACCCACCTCCTTGCAGCGCCGGCCTCCACAAGGTGAGGAGGACGACCCCCCGGAGGTACGTGCACACCGTCCCTCTGGCCATCGTGCTCCCAAATGTCCCTGGCCTCTCTGCAGCTGCACGTTTTATTCCCAGCAAGCCTCCCAGGGCTCCGCCAGGCCTTTAGAGGGAGGGTCGAGGGGGGGAACCAGCGGAACCAGCGAGCGGGTGCTAGACGGGACGCTTTAATTGGCTGAGAGATGCTCAGACCAAGATAGACAGGCAGAGAAAACACATTGGATCACCTCATTAAAACAACCCCCCTCCACCCCGGCCCTCACTGGCTACATTTATTTGCTTCATTCTTGCCAAAAAAGAGGACATTTTCAGGCAGGTGGGGGTCTAATGGAGCGAGAGAGTCAAATTGGGGGTCCTGGCTTTGATAGTTCTCTTGGCAAAGATAAATGGACCGCAGCCAACACTTGTTTGAGTCCAGAGTTTCATGTCTCTATGTCTAATGATGGATGGTTGGCCTCTTTGACCTTGAAATAAGCAGGTCACAGCATCCTCTGCGTGAGGCCTCGGTTCATCTGCCTCCAGGTTCAAACTGACGCTATCCAGCCTAATTGAAGCTAATTATTCTGGTGAACTAAAGCTGTGTCTCGGTTGGTGCACTTCCATACTGACACTTAGTCTAGTATTTTGAGTGAGAAATATGGCAAAATGCAGTGCACTCTCAGCACTTGCACTCAAAACACCACCCCCAATAGTCGCCATCTTGGCTTTGTTGCAGAAGGGGAGGGACTAAATTGAAATTATTGGCGGCTGAGGAGCAACCCTTAGCAGTGGAAAGCAGTGAACAGAAGAAGAAACAGTAGGTAAATATTGCAATCATCCTGTAAGTTTCCGGTAAGTGCACAACGACAGTAATGGATTTGGGACAGCAGTACATTGTCGACGAAGTACACATTGTACACAGTATACTTATTGAAGTGTACTGATGGAAGTATTCCATTTGAGAGTCTGCACAGTGCACTGATGTCTCAGCATCATTAACATGACTTTGCGAACCACTGAAGGTCAAAGGTGTGTGTGTGTCTGCGTACGTGTGCGCTCGCGACACTGGGAGATGTATTTCGCTACCTGAGCTGCTCTATCTAGTGTGAAGGTAGTTTGCGGATATACTTTGTTTTGAGTGGTGATATCACTGCATAGTTATGTGCTGAGAAGACGGAAGAACAAAGGAGAAAAAAAGTATATGCTTGGAGCTATATGCATGTTTTAGTCTTGTGTTCATTACAATACACGTGTGAAGCTCACACATGATGCTGCTCTGTCACAGCACAAGCGCTTCATTCTCAGATAAAATGCCTTTAGAGGTAGTTTGTGAATGCTGAATAAATGAATATCTGCAGATATTATGCTAATATACACATGCTTTGTCTCAATAAGTATACTGTGTACACTGTGTACTTAGTTCCTGAGTGTGCAAATACTGACAGTGTAGTGCTGTCCCAAATCCATTACTGTTGTTGTGCACTTACCGGAAATCAATATTTGCCGGGTTTCTTCTTCTTCTTCTCTCCTTTATAATGGTGAATTGCAACCACTCAACAGAGCATAATTGCCCACATTTGGATCGCCCCTTAAAATATCTGGCAGCTTTTTTTTCCCCATTTCTCGTGCAATAATTAAAAATGCATTTTTGCCTTTAGTTCGGAAAGATTTGACCGTGCCTGGCTGTGTTTCAATGAGTGCACTTGCACATTTACACTTAATCTTTTGAGTGCATAAGCGCATTCACTCTGAGAAGTACACCTCGACAATTCTGACATGTATACGAAAACACCCCAAATCACCTAAAATATGAACAAAAAATACATTTTTGAGAGAATAATTATAGTTTTACGTGCAGAAAATAATGCAAAATAATTATGGTCATGGTAATGGTTTAATTTATTTTGAACATGCATTCATGTTACAGTGGAATACATCACATATGACAATTCACAATTCCACTTGTCCAAAAAGGAGTAGGAAGAGTCAAAGCTTATTTAATCCTACCCCCTCTCCGTTTCACATCAACATTTGTTCACTTCCTGTATTCAACATGTAGCCTTTATTAATTCTGAAATAGGTTAGAAAATGATAAGGCAGTATGACAATGTATTACAATAGGAGTGCTTTCTATTCAATATACATAATTTAGATGACATTCATAATAAATATATTAAAATAATAATTGATGAAAAAGTTAATAGTTGGCAGAAAGATTGTGTTTGTGTGTTCTCTATAACTGGCATTGTGGATTATCCTAACTGACCTTTTGTGTTCACTTACTGAGTGAAGTGTACTTTTGTAGCGGGATTTATGAATGACAAATGGATGAAACTTTATTGTTGATGCAGACTTCCCGTACATCCTGGCAAAAACGGAGACAGTGTACGAAAACAGAGGTTAAACAGAGGCAAAAATGTTTGATGAAAAACAAATCTTGGGGGCGTACGAAAACAGAGGTTTTACTGTACGACATAATGCAGTGCACCTGGATGTTGCACTCAAATTAATAAAAAATGCTGAGTGTGCAGTGCTGGACACTTATCACCCTCAATATTCGCCATCTTGGGGAGGTAATAACTTGAAATAATAGCTGGAGCAATCCGTATTGGTGAGAAGTAGTCAGCAGAAGATTGAAGAAGTGGGTAAATATAATGATTGTCATTTCTGGTAATAGTGCAACGACAGTAATGGATTTGGCAGCACAACTACGCTGTCAAAATTTGCGCACTCGGGAACTAAGTACACAGTAGTGTACTGAAGGAAGTACTCTATTTGAAACACAGCCCCAACAGTTACGTAGCCAAGATGGCGACTATTGAAAGTGGTAAGTATCACTGCGTGCTGACCGTTTTGGCCGTTTTGAGTAGGGCTGTCCAAAATAGCGCGTTGCTAATTTAACAAATTTAATTAATTAATTATGTTTAAAAAAAATGAGCATAATTAACATATGTGCATCATTTCAAGCCACGCCTCTGTCATGACGTTAGACGGAGGCACAATAGCGTCCCCACAGAGTCACACAGAGTCTGACGCTCTTTTATAACTTTATTCTAACCCAAACACATCGACAGAAGTGCAATTCCAACACCACATATGTATCTCCAACGCACAAACACGTTTCTAGTCCTCCTCGGAATGACACTTCCTCTTCCATTTTCACTTCCTCACAAGACACACGCAAGGTGCATTGAGTGAACATCACAACAAGGTCTTTATTATGCGTGTATGTGTGGTCACAGAAAGACAAAAATCACTCACTAAAGTAACTCCTACTGCAGAAAGTACAATTTTCTGCATTTAAATATGATTTTCAGACAAGTGTGCTATCTTTTGGATTGATTGAAATTTTCTGTTAATTTTGGAGCTGTTAATACATACAAACATATACAATTGTGTCCTGTCGTTTATCTTTCCGTTCATAAAATACAGTAAAAAGTGCCATATTTCACACATAATGCAAATGGTGATTAATCATGATTCATTAATTTGAAAACTGATGAATTTAATACAAATGTGTAATCATTTGACCGTCCTAGTTTTGAGTGCAACATCTGGGTACTGGCAGTGCACTGCATTTTGCCGTAGTTGTCAGTATGAATGCGCTTATGCACCCAAAAGACTAGGTGCATGTATGGAAGCGCAGTAATTAAGACACAGCCATAGCCTTGTCTTTTACATGACATTTACATAATATAGACGCATGTCATGGTAACACTTATTATTACTTTCACAACTTTCCTCCTTAGTTAAAAGTTAAAAGAATAGAAACAGTGAGGCCATTCACATGCAGCAATGTGTTGCAGACTTACATTGTGTGTGTGTGTGTGTTTGTGTGTGTGTTGACTGAGTGTGAGCGCAGCTTTCCACTATGCTCATATCCTTCACTGTGACATCATGGCACTCACACCTGCAACAGTCAACACTGACAAACATGTCGGCCTCGTGCGCGTCGTCCCAGCATGCGTTTTCACGTCCCGCTGATTGCCACACAGCGACTGTCTCGGTGCCCCGGCCACCCTGGGATGCCCGCACTGATTCCAAAATGCCGTGGGCGCAGTCGTGTGCGGACACAACAGAGACTCATTCATCTTGTTGAAGTGAAACATTGTCTCATAAAAGCAGTTTAAGGAGCAAAATAAAGTGGGAATAACAAACATTGGCTGTGATGGAGGAAGTGACTTGCTTCCACTTCTTCTCTTTCCACCCTGCTCCATGTTTGTCACCGTCTGCAAACATGGAGAAAACACACAACATTTGAACAAGAGTGTTGATTGTGTTGTTCGTCAACGTCCACCGTATTTGTCACACTAGTGTCGCATGGCCTCGTCTACCTATTTGTTTTCTATCTTCATCGGTGTCATTAAAATCCTGTTTACATCCAGGAGTACAGTACAGTTCAATAGGGGATCAAAGTAAGTGATCCACCATAGGGGTACCAATAGTGGTGGGGTACCTAAAGGGGCGGGTCTAGACAACGTGCAGTGTGTTCATTGATGGACAGAGAATGGTCAGATATTCATTGTTGTTTTTTTGTTAGTGTCTTACACTGGGTGGCCACTAGGGGTGTATTGGTAAATGTATTAGTGGTCAGATTTTTTTGTACGGAACATTCGGTACGGTACAGTGGGGTATCAATTTCCCACACGACACGCATGAAGTGAAGAACAGGAAGTGTGCCTCGCGTCACGAGTATACTCCGTAAACAAATACAGTGCAGCCCAGCCTTTGGCTAGCAGGAATCATGGCTGGCGATAGTGCCAAGGAGCAGCCTGAGCTTGAAGACCCGTCGTTAAAGTCTGCTGTTTGGGAATACTTAGCCTTCCCGGCGAAATACGAAATTGTCTGCATCGTCGCATTTACATCAAAAGAATTCTCGTCAATTATTATATATTATTTCATAGTTATTTTTTTTTTGACTTGAGAATTTTACAAGATTAAAGTTGGACTATTATGGGAAAAATTGTCATTTTACAAAAATGACATGAAAATGTAATTTTCGGAGAAAATGTTGCAGTGTTACAAAAACAAGTACAAATATGAAAAAAAAGTGAAACATTCACAAGAACAAAATAATGTGTTTTTACAAAGAATTTGTTGCAATTTTAGAAGATGAGCTGCAATTTCACAAGAAAAAAGTTCTATGACCTAACATGCATGTTTTTGGAACGTGGAAGGAAACCACAGTACCTGAAGAACATGCAAACTCCACACAGAGATGCCCAAGCGGAGATTCAAACGCACATCTTCACGATCTTCTGACTGTGTGGCCAACATGCTAACCACTCAGCCACTGGGTGCGTGGGTTTTCTCCGGGTAGTCCGGTTTCCTCCCACATTCCAAAAACATGCATGTTAGGTTAATTGGCGACTCTAAATTGTCCATAGGTATGAATGTGAGTGTGAATGGTTGTTTGTCTATATGTGCCCTGCGATTGGCTGGCGACCAGTCCAGGGTGTACCCCGCCTGTCGCCCGAAGTCAGCTGGGATAGGCTCCAGCATACCCCCGCAACCCTGATGAGGATTAGCGGCATAGAAAATGGGTGGATGGAAAAAGTTCGATGAGAAAAAGTAATCATTTTTATGAGAAAACGCAGCAGTTTTACAAGTGTAAAGTCGTCATGTTGTGAGGAAAAAGTAATAGTTTTACGTGAGAAATGTTGCAATTTTGCAAGAAAAAAGTTGTAACAGAAGAATTTTACTGCAGTTGTACAAGATTGTGTTATTATGAGAATTTGTAATTTCAGATTTTATTAGTTGGAGAATTACCTGCTCGCAGTGTGTACTTTTTTTTGTTTTATTTTAAAAATCTGTTCACACAAAAGGTAAGTGAATCATGTCCTTCCAACTGAATTACGTACCGAATCGTGATTATGGCGTACCGCTACACTCCTTGGGGCCACGCCATCATGTCACACTTTTGATTGATTGATTTATTAGGGTGGCCCAATACTTTTGTCCGTATCTTGTCACATGTTGATGGATGTTCTCTCACATGTTACAGTCACGCTGTGTTTGTGTAAGGCTCTGTTCTAGACTGGCTGTTGTTTCAGCGTTCTGGGGGGAGGGAGTGGGGTCTGAGGGTCCCTATGAGTCATGGGAAGGGGCTGCTAGTAACGGCCAGCATCCCCCTGCAATAATCTTCACAATTTGCAATAAATTCCAGGCATCCACTGGCTGATAAGTCGAGGCCAAGTTTTCTATGAAAGCTTCGTAGCAGCATCATAACAGGATGGGGAGTTCCAGGAATAAAAATGAAGCCGTAAAGAAAATTCACTGGATTGTTTGCATGCCAGGTTTTTGTGTTTTAGGGGTCAATTTGCTGTGCTGTGTAATTGTTTGGCACACAAAGGCAGCGCACGTCTATGTTTCCCAGGCTGTAGTCTGACATCCGTCAGCACACAGGGCGGCTTCATCACATACGGTGGAAGCCATTTAAGTCGACGCCCCTCGGGCTGTCTGGCTCAACATCTACATAAGCGGTTGTCAACATAACCGAAACCGGAAGTAGCCATTGCTTGCACATTTACTTGTCGACTTCGGCTTGACTTTTTAGTGAAAAGAAGAAAGCGTTGGACCGGGACTTCATGAGTTGGTCGACATAGACGGGGTTTCAGCAGACGGGTTACGCAGGTTTTGTGTTATTCTGTCTGTCGTGACCAGTGATTCTCAACTGGTGGGTCGCAACCCAAATGTGGGTAACTCTTTTCATTGGGTCACTGGCCTTTGCCAAAAAAATTGAATAATGACCCAATGTTTGTGAATGCACCTCGCGTCTGTGCTATTGTGCTTGCAACGCCACCACGAGGTGCGTGCTGTGTTTACGGGAAACTTGGCCAAGGTTGCGCGGGAGGAGAAGGACATTGAGTGTGAACTTAACATGCTGTCCATCCAATATACACCTAGATAGACTTTACATCTGCTGGAGGAGAGAGCACTACAGAGAGACGAGCATCTCACCGATCACATTGTGTGGGGGGGGGGGAAGTTCTGCCCACATTGAAGACTGGCAGGTGAAGTTTCATGCCCAGTTTCATCTATTGACCTAGGCAGAGGGGTGGTCTACAGAAGAAATGGACCTCCTCTTATTATGAAACTTATCTGCTCAGTTAATCAGAAAAAAAACAACATTTGTATGTTTAAATCTTTTTTTTTTACTTTTTGAGGAGGTGAATCAGAAGATGTTTCACCTCTCGTCCAGGTCCAAGTCCAGTTGCTGTCATTCATCTCCACAGATATCCCATGTGCTGAAAACTTTTACACACACTTTTTGTTCAAATCATTTTTGAATTTTTGCATAAACATATATTGTTCCTGAGCAGGGAGAGGGCGGGATATAATGCTTGCAACATGTTCGCACAGGGGTTGGCAACCTTTACCATCAAAAGAGCCATTTTGCCTCCACTTCCAGTGAAGAAAAAAAGGCCGGAGCCGCAAAACATGACACATCTTATAAACTTAGAAAAGTTTTTAATCTTTTTCAAATTTTACCTGTTCCAACAACAAAAATGCAACTTCCAGAAGTGCAGAGTGCATGTGTAAGCCTATACTTTGAAATAATTTACACACTAAACCATATGGGCCTTTTTGAGTTGTAAATTTAAAGCAAAACGTAGCCCACCTTAACATAAAAAGCCCATTCACCCCAGTTCACATATCTGCATATCAGTGCTCCCATATTGAAACGAAATAGAAAAAAACTTAAAGTCGCCTTTCAGTAAACTTTTCGTCACCGGTCACACTTTACAATAAGGTACACAAAAATACAGTAGTTTCTGAGGAACAAATGAAGAACTAATGAGGAACTAATGACTAAGGCACATAAATTTAGACTAGTTATGGAGGAACTAATGAACAACTAATCAGGAACTAATGAGTACAGTAGTTACTGAGGAACTAAGGCACATAAATGTAGGGTAGTTACTGAGGAACTAATGAAGAACTAATAGGTAACTAACGAGTAGTGCTTCGGGTTGGGGTTAGGTAGGTTCGTTCCTCATTAACTACTGTAATTTTGTGTACCTTATTGTAAAGTGTTACCCAGTCACCTTCAGTTTATGTTTCATGTATTGTGCATCATATAAGGCTTATATGATTTACTCTTGAAAGTGGCCACTTTTGTACATTTTGTACAAATTTGCTAAGGTCCTTATACCTGCTTTCACTGTCTGATGCATTACATACAAGTTACAAACTAGAGATACAAACGTATAAGGTTTCTATATATCTTTTCCATATGGGCTATCTGATCAGTATCGTTTACATTACTTGACTCATCACAGGCAATT
This sequence comes from Dunckerocampus dactyliophorus, assembly GCF_027744805.1. Lineage (NCBI taxonomy): Eukaryota > Metazoa > Chordata > Actinopteri > Syngnathiformes > Syngnathidae > Dunckerocampus > Dunckerocampus dactyliophorus. The sequence goes on from NC_072834.1 coordinate 13,898,529, forward strand.
CATTATGCTTGCGCTGAATGAATGTCATCAATTTGCCCACTAGTGATTTTTGGATTTGCTTATTTCTCGCCACATATCAAGCACACGGGTAAGCCAACGTCATTGGCAGTGAAGACAAAGGAATATGTCCATACAGAATGCAACTCTATTTCTTCTTTTTAGGGACGTATTCATGGTTATGGGTAGCTTACCGCACGGGTAGCACATTCAACACGACATCTTCTTTGTGTCTCACTGCACACATTGGACCGCCTTCCCTTGCTCATCCAATCAGCAGTCAGAAGCAGTCTGGATACTATATTCCTGGATAGTCAGATATTTAACTCTTTTCGAAAATGCACATTTCCTCCACTTTGGTGTAAAAAAAAAAAAAAAAAAATCACCAAGTTTGGCAAAGTGAGCAGCAACAAGGAGGCTAAAGAGCTGCATGTGGCTGCAGAGACGCGGGTTGCCGTCCCCTGTGTTAGAACGTGTGTAGTTGTTGCAAACAGGCCCTTTCAATATAACATTTTTGTTGAAAGATTTCCACAATTTGGGTCGCCGCTTGTCACTGAGGGGTGACGGTGGGTCTCGCAGCCACCCCAGTTGAGAACCACTGGTCTAGACCATTTCTGCACTGCTACAGTACCTATGCTTTCTTTTCAGTCATGGTCACCGTGGTCCACTTTAGAAAGATAAATCCTGACACATTCCACCTACAGGAAGTGAAGATGAAGTGGGGGTTTTCAGTCAAAGGTCACTTGGAGCTGTTGTTCTTCCACAGCAAACTCATCCAAGCATACTTTTGTGCACTGGGGGCACTTTGGGCCATCCCCAAAGTGTTTCCTATTTTCACTTCCTGTGTGTGATGACTTGTGTCCCAATACTTGTCCCACGTGTTTTGTGAAGCGTCTCAGTCATTTTTGGACAAGGTTTGTTGGGAAAGTCCTCTTCCTCCACATGCATGAGGTGATGCTCCACATTGGGGACAACCCTGGGTCTTCATGAGGTCATCCAGTATTTCGGAGGATGTCCTCAGTGATGGTCCACGTCCACTTGGAAAACCGTTCTGACCGCAGCGTCCTCCCACTTCTCATCTGTCCTATTGGTCCCAGTCTAAGAGCCCATGATGAGTTAGTTGATGTTTTTGGAGGTGGGGGGCTGCTCCCCTGAGCTTTGGTCACGTCTGCAGTGACAGAAAGGAGTGAGTCAGCATACAAAAGTGTCTAAGGGTGCTTTCATACACTTTATTATGTCTGTCTATTCATTTGGACAGGTGCTCAAAGTGTCAGTCAAGCTGAATCTAGCCCACCTGAGCCCACACAGCTGCTGGTCCACGTCCAAGTGAACCAGCGTCAGGTTCATGCCCAGTGAGAACACGACGGAGGCAGCAACAGGAAATGTAAGGTTTTATGAGCAGACTGACATTTGATAGCCAGCTATTACTCACGTTGGAAAGTCTCATGCTGAAATGATTCATGCTCGTCATAATAATCTTTATTTGCTGCATCCATCACGCTGCTGCACCTTAGCAACATGCTAAGAACAACAATAACAATATTCATGCTAGCCAGTTCAACTGTGATTGGAAAAGTACCTTTACATGTGAATGCCACAGAGGTCGTACCAAATATTTTTTTTTAGCCAGTGTCTCGTGTCCGCGTGCCGCTCCTGATGCTACACAGCAGGCGAGACTCCATTATCGCCACCTGTCAGTCCAGACTGACACCACGCAACAGCCCACTCGGGTCTAGCCATTTGACTTGGGGCTGAGAAGCTTTCGGGGACGGCGATAAGGAAATATGCCTGGACAGTGCTTGTGACAATGGACCTGAAAACAATACAATAGCTGTGTGTGTGTGTGTGTGTGTGTGTGTGTGCGCGTGTGCGTGTGTGTGTGTGTGTGTGCATGTACCTTGTTGGCATAGATGAGCGGTGTCCAAAATGCTCATGTTTTATTTGGCCCGCTTCAAATTCTACTGGCCTGCATTAGAACATTGCACAGAAAATCATGAAAAAAGAAAAATGTCCCAAATCGCCGAAAAAAATGTGCCTGCAAACTGAAATGGCTGACTACCTGCGCATCTTACAGCCTATGGTCTTTCACAGAAAACATATAAACAGAAATGGTCAACCATAATAAGAAGAAACAAGCTATTTCAGTTTGTGTAGAAACTTCATGTGAATGCTGAAGAGCTGAAGCCGAACTGAAATGCTGGAATGGTTTGAATGGGCTGAAAAATGTGGAAAAATGCCATTAATTTTTACAGGAATTTTTAAGCCGGAAAATGTAGAATTCTGGGAAAACATGGAATTGTTGGAATGTGGAAAATAGACCACCACTGGACCACCATCCGCTGTCTCAGGAGGGGGAAGCAGTGCACGGTCAACACTGTGTATAGTGGGGATGGTGTGCTGCTGACCTCGACTCGAGATGTTCCGGACTGGTAGAAGGAATACTTCGAAGATCTCCTCAATCCTGCCAACATGTATTCCAATGAGGAAGCTGTGTCTGGGGACCCTACAGTTTAAGTCAGCACACCAAAAATAACATTGTTCACCATCAATAAAGTGTCGGGTCCCTCAAATAGCTGTGGTTGCCAAATTTAGTTTTTCTTTCTCTGTCGTACATCTTGCTGATTTTGTTGGTCACTGTAGTCCTGCACGTTGGCTTGTATGACGGGTCATTCGACGCAGTTTGCGACACCTCTGTTAACCCCTTGTCTTCCACTATGTTTATCAGCCTGCAGTTCATCGCTATCCACTTGGCAAGAACATTTCTCGGGTTCGCTAAATTGCTAATGTCTTCGCTGCTAATGTGAGCACCGGCTGCACTCGCGACTAGGTGCTTTGTGATGATGTGCTAGGCTAAACTTGAGCTGCTTCAGTGGTAAGCATTCACATTCATTGGACCGACCAACTCTCACATGCTCCTCCATTTTCATGTCTCCTCTCCGCTACTCACCACTCCTCGCCTTGCCCTCCCAACGACAATGGGAGCCTATCAGCTGATCCAAAACCAGCCCAAACACAATGACAGCCGATCAATGTCTACTCCAGGGTGTGACTGTTGTTTTCCACCCTCAATAACTCAAGGTAAAGAAGCCCAATGCATAAAAACTGACTTTTATAAAAAGGCAACGTGCATACAGAAACTGTAGTTAGAGATTAAAAATGACATCAATGCGATAAAAAATTAACGCACGAAATATGACTGTAATTAATTAATCACAATTAATGCAGTAATTTGACACCCCTAATACATGCTACATACATATATATTCACAAAGTCATAATAATACTAAAAAACAAACAAATTTTGATCGGGTCACCTGCACCACAAAGCTTAATTAATTGCTTATCACATTTTGACCTGCATTAGGCTGATTTAAGCATTTTAGCCCTGAGCGGAAAGGTTTAGATGGTGCCATGTACGATTAATACTGTATATATGTTTCTTCCTCAGGGAGAAATGAAATGAAAATAAATGTTTATCTCACAGTGTTATCATCAGAGTGTCATTAGCATATCTCTTAACTAAATACTCTCATTCTTATCTGGAGCCACAAAATGACTTATTTACTGTATTGCTGCATGAGAGTCTCACTACAAGCTTCCCGTGCACACACTGTTCAGTTTTGTGGTTTGGACCTCGTGATGGAGACCCAAACAATCTTTGACTCAAATGTTTTCATCTTGTTTGTCCTTATAGGTGTGACATCACTTTGAATATTACCATTGTAACATTTTAAACACTTCACGTTCAGCTTTATGTGGACGACTGGCTGACTGAGGAAGAGGTGGTTCTCTTTGCTGTGTGTGTGTGTGTGTGTGCGTGTGTGCGTGTGTGCGTGTGTGTGTGTGTGTGTGTGTGTGTGTGTGAGAGAGAGAGAACAACACCGCTGGCTAGTCTGCACAATGACGACACCTCTGTAAACACTTTAACGTGATGATGTGCAAGCAGTACTGACCGGCGGTAGGGGGTTGTTTGGGAGGAGGTTGGCGGGGTGGTGTTTTGTGGGTTTGAGTGGTGGTGGTGTTGGGGGGGCTATGGGGGTCAGGTTGTCTGCACAATATTTAGTTTTCTGCACCAGCTGCCAATGAAATGTGAAAGAGTGCGAATGGAGAATTTTGCTGCTGCTGCTGCTGCTGCTGCATGTCGCTAGTCTGTATGCGACTTAAAAACACGGCCATAAAATGTACCCGGACACAGCATGATCGATTGATTGACTGGTTGGTTTCACCCTTTAAGAATTTCATGTGGATATATGGATCTCATCTTATGTTTTGGAGTTATGTTGGCGTTCATGTTTGTCTCTGAGCCTGACATTATGTGTTTCATGTTAATATAGTTAAATAATTGATTCATATAATATGTTCCAGACCCGACCACGATAAGTGAATTTCCGTAAAGTATAATTCAATAAACTGAATATTTTTGTAATTACACCATAGAAAACCTGTTTATGACTTTCTAAATACATGTTTTAACATGATTAGGGTCCTGTAGACATAAATCCTTTTTTTCATTCGATCTCAGCCATGGCATGTCCATCTCAGCCATGGCATGTTGGCTCAGCTCTGCTGGCTCAGTAGCCAGTGTTCATGCAGTGTGAAAGGTAGTCATCTAACGTCATGTCTCTTGACATTACTGGTGCCTAGTGACCAAAATAATACATGCAACATGTCTTTCAATATTTTTTTACTAACAATATGCCATAGTTGAAAATGAAACAGCGATCATTTATTAATTATGATATAGTGATGGACCGATATTCCAACTGCGATAGAGCAAGAGACAATTGTTTTTTCATTGGAGGCAAATATGCTTTGCTTATTTCTTTCTGCCATCTAAAATGTAAAGACAGCAGCTCCTCATCCATTTGTGATTTGGTATTTGTGACCCTGCGTATTCGTAGATTTGTAAATCCAAAATGCATATTTTTCAATTATTTTGTATTTGTGGGAAAACCTGCCGATTTGCATTTTTTTTCATAGAAAAGAGGCAGTTTTTTCCACAGAATAAAATGCTAAAATTATAAAATAAAGCATATAATGCACATAACGGGGCCGCACAGTGGTCTAGTGGTAAGCATGTTGTCCACACAGTAACAGTCTGGAGATCGGGAAGACCTGGGTTTGATTTTCCCTTGGGCATTTCTGTGTGGAGTTTGCATGTTCTTCCTGTGCGTGCGTGGGTTTTCTCCGGGTGAAAAACATGCATGTTAGGTTAATTGGTGACTCTAAATTGTCCATAGGTTTGAATGTGAGTGTGAATGGTTGTTTATCTAGATGTGCCCTGCGATTGGCTGGCGACCAGTCCAGGGCGTACCCCGCCTGTTGCCCAAAGTCAGCTGGGATCGGCTCCAGCATGCCGATGAGGAGAAGCGGCATAGAAAATGTGAATGTAAGTTGCTACTGGAATTACAACAGACAAGCAGTGTAGATTATTATTATTGCATTGCTTTCATTTTCTGAATAATTTCCAATTTACTTTTGAACTCGGAGAATAGATGCTCATTCTCCATCTGTGAATGGCTTCCCCCTCCTTACGATCTCCAGTGCAGCCACAACACTAGCAGCTGTAGTTGAGTTTGGAGGGTTCATCCACTTCTTGAAAGTATGTTTGCGTTACTCAACCTTCTGTAGTACTTCCAATATCGCTCTCTTACGCCCATCTGCAGTTGGGTACTATTCAGAAAAAGCTGTATGCTTGTTTTGAAAATGTCTTTCAATGTTACATTTTTTGTTGTTTGCTAATTTCTCACCACATATCAAGCATACAGGTAAGCCAGCATCGTACTCCTGGTTATGGATAGCTTACTGCGGGGGCAACACGCCCAACAAGTCATCTTCTTCGTGTCTCACTGGCACACACTGGCCCCCCTTTCCCTTCCCTTGCTCATCCAATCATCAGTCATAAGGCAGTCTAGATGCGGTGAGTTGACTATTTCAAACTATTTTCGAATATGCACATTTTCTCCACTTTGGTGTTTTAAAAGCGAAGGGAGCCGCAACAAGGAGGCTGAAGAGCCACATGCGGCTCTGGAACTGCAGGTTGCCGACCCCTGGGCTAAACTGTGACTCCGATGCCATCTGTTCCTCTAATGATCATCTTTCATTATCATTCATTAGCGGTGTGTACCCTTACCTTTTATAATTTGGAATGTGTTTAATAAGTGTGTGAAGCATACAGTATACTATATAGGGCTTAGAATGTCAAAAATAGGCAACAGGTTTTTTGCTTTTTGGCAGTTTTTCACTTTTTACTGTACAAAATGGTCAATTCATGACGTGCTGTCAACGTTGAGGAGTTAACGACAACATGTTGTAATGTAAGTCCATGTTGCAGACATGAGTCAAGTCACTTTGTACAAGCATGTTGTATGACTTCATGCACACGTACACAATGTGTGTGTGTGTGTGTGTGTGTGTGTGTGTGTGTGTGTGTGTTGGTTGTAAACGTCACAGTGATGACTGCTAAGCCAAGTGTCCTGTCAGAGTGGAGTGCTGGATGACTTTGCCAGGAGGGAAAGCAACAATTGCAGCAAGCTGCCACTCAACTTTTGGCAGCAGAATTGATGAAGTCTGACTCGTGAACATACGTCGACTTTTCATTTATCAACATACTTAGACTTTTAGGAATTCAGGAGCAGACTTTTTCATGCGGACTCTCTGCCAGCTATAACTTAGATCAGTGGTTCCCAACTTTTTACAGTCGTGTTTACTGTCCCCTTTCTGCTTCGTTCTCCTCGTGCCATTAGGTACACTCATACTTGAGAGCGTTAGGCGCTAATTATTTCTCTTTTTTATTCACGTGCCGCCTATCACAATTGGTGTACTCCACTTTGGGAAGCTAGGTCTTAGATGACCTACGTGCTGAAAGCATAAATGTTGATCAGCATCAACCAAGTAAAACTAATATGTATGATGTATTTAAATATTCTATATTTGCACATTTTCATACTGATGTCTATAGGTTTAAAATGTTGTGCTCTTCTTTATGCTGTGGAAGTGCCATATCATGAGGTTGGTGGGTTTTTAACTTATCCCTGTGTCAGGTTTTGGTGAATGCGATGACCCCAGGATGCTGTGACGGGAGCCCAGTGCAGGTAAAAGTATTTTGTTTTACTCAAAAGCAGAGCAGAAAAAGGGAGACTTGCAAAGCTCGTGGCAAAAATGCACACCGACAACACAAAACGTAGACAAACATTCAACAATGCCCCAACAAAGGAAGATGCCGCCAGCTGAACAAGGGGAACACAAATTAGCGCCAGGTGCACAAAAACAAGAAAGTAAAGGCAGCAAAAAACTAAGCGGAACAAAACAGGAAGTACTACAAAATAAGAGCAAAAGAACCGGAATGGAGAAATAAACAGTCACGCAAGCTGACAAGCACAGCATGACAGTACCCACCCCCTTAAGGAACGGATCCCAGATGTTCCCAAGTCCAAAGTTACACAGGGTGGGCGGAGGGAGGACAGGTGGCGGGTCGCCGGCGGGACCCCTCTGGGGTCTGGCCCGCCCGGACAGCATGCCCCACGGAGCTGGTGGACTCCTCCGGGGGACAGCCGGGACACCGCGTCAGTGGGACACCCCTCGGCGCCTGGTCAAGGGGAAATTGGAGCCAAGCAGCCACAGGTCATGCGCCATTGTCGCAGGAGAGCAGGTGAGCGTCTGAGGCTGGCATGAAGCCAGGAGGCCAACTGGTGTTGGCTGGTCCATAGACGTGACAGAAGCTGGAGGCGACTGCAGCGTGGGCTGAGCTGGGACAGGGAAAGGAGATGGCGGCTGGTGCGTGGGCTGAGGTGGGACAGGAACTTAAGATGGTGGCTGGCGCGTGGGCTGAGCCGGGACAGGAACTCGAGGTGTAGGCTGACGTGTGGGCGACGTCTTTAACTGCCGAAACCAGAACCAGGGACGGGTAGAGGGAGGCTTGAAGGAGGGTCACGCCCCCCCCTGCTCTGACCCCTCCGGCCGGAACAAGTGGTGGCTTCAGACGTGGTGCCAGGATTGGAGGAAGCTTTAACCTCGGCCTTGAACCGGCGTGGAGCATGGAAATGCATGTAAACATTAAAACTGGGTGAAACCACATCACTTCTTTACAACAGGTAACACACTTCTTTACCGTCTTTTAGCGTTTTCTACCTCATACAATGTTGAAATGATCACACAGTAGTAAAAGGTGCCTCAAGTCAACAATAAAACCAAACCTTTAACGATTTGGATGACAAACCTACTGTATGGTGGCTTGTTTGTTTGACTGACAGAAAGGATTAGGACGCTTGTGATGAGAGACGTTTCTGTCCTCCCTTATGCAAGATGATCATGAGCATCGTTCCTAAAAGGGAGTGTGGTTTTGAGGAAGTCTGTTTTTCATTCCTGACCTGCCTTGTTTGTGCTGACTCGTCATTTGTGAGCCTTAAAGGATCAGACGTCGCTGTGTGACATCACTGTGTTTGGCAAAGACTAAGAAGAGGAGAAGACTTCAAAAGGGCCAATCGCGTTGTTACTTGTTCAATTTAAACCACATTGGCGGCAGGTCACCTTATAGCACAGGGATTTACTTCCAGGGCTCCACACAAGGAACTTCTCCAAGTTAAACCTTGAAAACCCTCCATGAAACCCACAGAGCAGCAGGAGTCTGAGCCCGTCCTGACCTAGGTCAAAAAGAGGGTTGATGGGGTGGCAACCCATTCAGGAAGAGATGATTTCACAACTTGGGAATATCTCCCAATCCCTCCTGACTGGATGTTTGATTTACCGCAAAGTGATACCACATTGTTACCTCTGACCCACTTCAATGCCTAGTGTGTGTTTGTGCTCCAACATGTGGTACCGGTCCACACGTCAAATGCACTAAAGTACAGGGTTGCACCACTATCATGGAGACGAATAAAGCACTCAGAGCCTGGGCTCGACTGAGGCTGTGTCTTAAATGGAATACTTCTGTCAGTACACTTCAATAAGTACACTATAGACACCGCGTACTTTAAGTATGAGAATTCTGACAGTGTTGTGCTGTCCCAAATCCAAATCTGTCCAAAACCAGAGAACTTGAGGTAGCCCAACTTCCATTCTATGGTATTTTATATATGAGTGGGTTCAAAGGGTCAGCAAAGCATATTTCACAATGTAGCTTTCTTTATTGTCAACCTCAGACAAAACAAGCCATGGACCAATCTCATCTAATTAATGACCTGAATCCTGTAGGAAACACCTGGTTTATCATTTCATTTTCTATTTATTTTCTTGTTTACCATTTATTTTGTTAATTATGTGTACTTTTAGTTAATTATGTGTACTTTTAGACCTGGGTTCGATTCTCCCTTGGGCATTTCTGTGTGGAGTTTGCATGTTCTCCCCGTGCGTGCGTGGGTTTTCTCCGGGTACTCCGGTTTCCTCCCACATTCCAAAAACATGCATGTTAGGTTAATTGGCGACTCTAAATTGTCCATAGGTATGAATGTGAGTGTGAATGGTTGTTTGTCTATATGTGCACTGCAATTGGCTGGTGACCAGTCCAGGTTGTATCCCGCCTGTCGCCCGAAAATGGATGGATGGATGCATGTGTACTTCTATTTCCTTATTTCCTTTCGGTTTTGCAGTAGCCTGTTCTGGCACTATTTCACTCTGGAAATTTACCTGAAAGTGATGCCACATTTGCTGTATGTTTACTTTTGTCTGAATAAAAAATAAATTTAAAAAAATGAATTAGTTCTGACTTTTTCTCACTTGCGTGTACCACCTGTGCACTCACGTGTTTACCCGCTTCTTCTCTCTTTTTTAAGTTTGGAAAGGTTTGATAGTCCCTCCCCTTCTGCTGAGCAGAATATTGGCCAATATTGAGTGTGGCAAGTACCCAGCAGTGTGCACTCACCATTTTCACTGTTTTGAGTGTAACATCAGGGTACTGACAGTGCACTGCATTTTTCCGTACTTCTCGGTGTGAATGCACTAACGCACTCAAAAGACTAAGTGTAAGTACGGAAGTGAGACACAGCATGAATCTTTATTCTTCATCTTTGCATCAAGACATGTTGGACAATTGTATGCTTCCAACTTTGTGGGGACACTTTGGGGAAGACCCTTTTCTGTTCCGAGTGCATAAAGCAAGGTCTAAGCAGTAAATGAAGCACTTCACGTTTTTGGAGATACTTGAACTGCTTCACTTGTGGCAGAACATGGAACGTTGCAGCTTCAATGGCACCTTTTTTCTTCTGAGACGCCCAAGGCCTCCCTCAGCCTGGATGGAGCCAACAGGATGCGGAGACCACCCTCAGCATACTGGCCATGCCTCAAATTGTGTCCATAAAAATAATGAGCAGCATCAGTGAAGTCCAACCACTGCTATTTTTTTGTATTTCTTAATAGCATATTTATGTTTACATGTGATGTCACAGCCTTCTTCAGCTTCTTCTTCTACGGAGACAAAGATGGATGACAAGCTCAACATGTGATCTACACGTTACACCTCCAACAAACCTGAGATGATTTATGAGGCTGCAGCTTAGCGGTGATGTCACACCTTGACGTCAGTGCGCTCTCACACACACACACACACACACTTGGCACTGTGCACAGCGACAACAACAACACACACACTAGCACGCTAACCACAAAATAAACAGCTTGTAATGGCCATCATTAGCTGTGGCGACACATGTTGGAGCCGCTACAACTGCTCTTTGTATCCAACCTAGGAGGCGCTCCATGTCATGTGACACAAGGTCACCATGAAGGGCGGAGCTTGGCGACGGCCAGTTCACGCTTAACTCAGTCAGAAGGCTGCCAATGCCCAAGGGGCAACGCAGGCTGTTTGTGCGGGACCCAGTGTGCATACTAAATTAACCTGTGTCTGTTTGTGTGTGTGTGTGTGTGTGTGTGTTTGGGGGGGGCTTGTTGGGATGATGAGCCATTAAACCTGTTAGCATGTTAGCATTTACATAAAAACAGATTGACAAGTACATATCAAAGCAACAGGTGGCGCTATTTAGCCTGAAGAAAGTCATGAGTGGAAAAGACAAACTTGTCACTTCGGACAGGGTTGTTCAAACTTATTTGCGTCGAGGGCCACAAACAGACAAATTAAAGGATGTGGGGCCCACTTTTGATATTATTCACTTTTATTTGATTTGACTTTGGATTAAACACCCCAAAGTCACTCCAGAGCAGGTCGAGATATGCTGCTCTGTTAATATAATTTTCATAATGTTTCATATTGAATTTTATGGAAAGAATATTCTCCCAATAAAAATCCAGCTGTGGGCTGCCTGACTTATGACAAAAGACCAAACGTAATAGTAATCGGAAAATATGTTTTCGTGTCCACATAGCGATGAAGCTTAGAAAAGTGTGTCAGCGCGACGTCGCCACACGTCACCTCGTCATCATCACCACGAGCTGATGTTTGACTGTGGAGAAAATGAAGAGGTAGATCAAAGTGGATCCTAGAGCTTCGATCGCTTTCGGCTCTTTGTGACTTTTGACCACAGTTCAAACGGCAACACTTTGATTTGGCCTGTTCTCCATCCACTGGGAAAATAAACACATCAGGCTGACATGTTTGAAACCTATGACTCATACACACCTCAGGCCACACCCACACCTCCTCGAACCAGGAAGCTCAGTGAGCCACATTGATGTGACTAATCAAACATGCATAATAGTGATACACGGCTCATTTCTACCCATTTGGAAACAATAATGGAAGTAGAAATAATCAGTTCCGGGGTCAAACTATGGCCATTATAAAACCTACATCGGGGTGTCCAAACTTTTTCCACAGGGGAAAAATCAAAGTAAGCATGGGCCCATTTTGATAGAACCAGTTAAATGTAGACAAGCGAAGAAGCTATATGAAAAAAAACAGCCTTTTTTCTGTGTTTGGACTATCAGTCTTTGGCCCACACATGATCTCTAGAAAAACAAACATTCCCAATATGTCAATGATAAGCTTCATATTCTAATCTAACGACAAATACTCCACGCGGGGAGTAATACGCTGCAACAAAAGCCAGTGTGCGATACACAGCGTTATTTAGCGTGTTGTCATTGAAAACATACATGTGTCATGTCACCAATGATGCGAGACTGATAAGTGCTGTCAGCTCTCCCCTTTGCAAATACTTTCAGCATTTGTCACATATGAGATTATGTGCGGATAAACATAAATATTGTAATATGGCCCTTAAAGCTTTGATAATGCACTGAAGACTGCAGACTATTTTTACTAGCAAGCAAAAGTGCATGACGTGTGCACATGACATGATTACATTAGGTCCAGACCTTTCTGCAAAGCAAAAAGTGAAGTCATTGCAGAAGAAGCATATCAGCGGTGCGCTCGCTGCCTTAAATGGGAAACATTTGCTGGACCACAACATGGTTCTGATTAGAGCACACACATACACACCACTCTGCTGTCGTCTGAAACCCGGCCAGAATGGACCAACTTGGCCAGACAAACGGTGCCAGACGTTGGCAACAGGGATGTTCTTCTCACTGCTTCCTGTCTTGCCCTCTTACTGCTTCCTGTGTACTCACAATGGACCATTTGAATGCCACATTAGAATGCCTTTGAGCCTTCTAATGTGTTCCCTCATTTCTAAAAACATTTCTCTGCTCCTCCCAGTGGCAATAATGTTACTCTTTGTCACTATAAAAGGAAAAAATAGTAACATGAGGTCACGAATTGACGAGTTAGTTTCATTTGCTTTTAAGAGTGTTTGGACTGCAAATGTAAATGCGGTGTTCACAGTTATGTAGTCAGATCTGGAAAGTTTCACATGCACATTTGCGCGTTGGAGCGACAAAGCAAAAATTATAGTCGTTCGGTTTGTCCCTCTGCTTTCGCCGTAGTGACGTCATCAAATGAGGCCGAGCATGGCAGGTTGATGGAGGTTGACCAGAGAGGATGTTGGTGATTTTGACCTTCTCGTTAAATAACTCCTAAAAGGAACAGTAGGTATTGTTTTCCACACATTGACATGCTCATAGGTGTTTATCATGTAACGACTGGCGCCATTTTGGTACGGAAAGTCACCTCGCTAGTTAGCCGAAGCTAACGTTAGCATCTGATGATAGATACTTTTTTAATCTCCACGAGAAATTAACAATCTCCAAGAGAAATCCAGTAATCAGTCATTATTGCTTTGTTGCCAACGTGGAGCAAAATATATGACTTTTGACCTGTCAAATTTGTAGAAGAAGGATGTCGGTGAAACAGGCGTCCGTCCATGCCAAATGGATCATTGGAAGGGTCATCGGGACCAAGATGCAGAAGACGGCCAAAGTGCGTGTGACCAGGCTGGTGCTGGACCCATACCTGCTGAAGGTAAACATTCAGCAAAGTACTAGACACTCACTTTCACTGAAGCACATGAAGAAACAAAAATGCAATATTTGATTTTTCAGACAAATCCCATTTTGTCCCATTTTGTGTTTGGAAAAGGAGCTGCCTAACAATTGTGCACCTTGATATAGCGCACATGTGTCAGGTTTCTCCAGCATGTGATTTAATGGATGAGCTCCTTCCCTCAAATTGAAGGAGGTGTTGATCATTAAAATCACCTGCTTTAGAGACCGGCTGGAAAGAAGTCCTGCTGTGTCTGGCATGAGTTTGACGCCCCTGATAGAGTTTGTTGATGTCCTTAGGCCGCACCCCCTGTCATTACACAAACATACATCCAATAAGCATTGAGAGCGTACGATGACACTTGTCATTTTTGGTCTGGTTAAAACGGACTCTCGTCAATTTGCGCTGTTTTTATGTTTGGTTTGGTCAAATGTGAACGTGGTCCACTGAAGCCAGGACTGGACCAAAAAGGGGGGCCAAGACCGTCTGAGAGATTGGTCTTGGTCCGAATGACGGCGGATTCTAGTCCTGAGTGAGGTAACTTACATCACTTACCTCAGGGGTTGGGCATCGTTTGAATTTGAACGTTCCCGGTCCCGATTCTGATTCCTCTTTTTGATTTAGATTCCTCCTTCATGGCGACGAAGAAGGGGAATACGACGAACTTGCATGTGCACCGGTTTTCCCAACTGGGGAAAAAAAACCTGCTGCTCGAGGTTCAGTGGAGCCGTCCTGACAGTCGATGCTTAGACGTTTGGTCGGCAAAGTAAATATGAGCAAAATGGTGCACGCTCACAGACAGTGTCGTTAGCTACACGTTAAGCTTTCATGTTAAGGAATAATACCCAATGTTCATTATTTATTCAAGTGCAATTTAATTGGAGGACAGTTATCGTCCAGCAAAATTTGTTATCGTGACAGGCCTCGTTGCATGTAAGCCCCGAAGTGTAAATACAGTAGTTAGTCGTTACTCATTACAGTTAATTGAAGTCCTCAGAAACGCCGTCTCCTTGTAGCACATCTCTGGGACCCTATTTGATATCTTTATATAATTTATGTACTGTTTGTTGCATCTCAGCAGGTAAAACGTCAGCGGACAAAATGTCTGCCATAGAAAGGAAAGTCCTACAAGTGTATATGACCCAGAAGACGTCATATTGTTGTGTGTGTGCGTGAGGTCTTCCGCCAATGTACAAGTCGAATACGCCGTCCATCGAGCCGCGACTGTATGCTTAACTGAGAGCATTGTTTGGTCCACTGACAAAAATTCAGGTGTGAATGCAAACCAGACCACACCAAAGTGACTACCAAGTATTTTTTTATTATTATTTTTGGTAGCGACCAGAGTACTGGACTAATAGTGCGACCGCAACCTAAAGTAAAAGCATCTTTGACATAAACTATGTTCATTGATGAATCATATCTAACAACCTCTGTTGTTGTCCTCAGTATTACAACAGGAGGAAGACCTACTTTGCCCACGATGCTTTGCAGCAGTGCACGGTGGGCGACGTCGTACTGCTCAAAGCTCTGGCTGAGCCTCGAGCCAAACACGTCAAACATGAACTGGCTGAGGTGGTCTACAAGGTGGGTCGGGTGGTCGACCCGCTGACGGGAAAGCGTGTGGCAGGGACAGAGTTTCTGGAGCCTCCGACCAACCATCTTCCCTCTCCAGATCACGTGACCTTGTCCCAAAAGCTGCAGGAGTTGAACATCTCTGCTGACCCCTCTGAAACGCACACCTCACATTAACAATTTATAGATTCATGTCGTTTTTTTGCTCTGGTAAAATTCAATACTTTGTTTTGACAATAAACCGTGAATGACACAAGATGGTGTCAGAAACATCAAACTGTTCATTTTTTAAAGATATCGATTTAAAATGATTTAAGAGTTTATGTTTATATGGCGCCCGCTAGTGTGTGTTTCTTAAAACAGCACGTGACGTCATCACAGATGACAGACGTTGAAGATGATTGAATAGAAGAGTTTGTATTTTAGCCGGCTTTCAGGAGCTCACTCTATAGTTTAGGAGTGCAAACGCATTTAATGTAAAAAAAATGAAGGTGTTCTTTTAATGAAGTAACGTTTGAGAGTTGAAGGTTGGAAACAAAGTAGTTCCCAAGAGAACTAGATGCTTCCGCCGGCGTCTTCCTCCGCGACCTGCCACAGCCAACATGGCGGCGCTAGTCCTTCACACAGTGCCAAAGTACTTGAGACCCATCAAACATGGACTTTGGACGAACGGCCAGCTTCTTGTCTCCGTCAGGTTGGTGTTTTTGAAGATAACCTCAGCCATGGCCGACGCACTAATGCAACTCCAATGAATTTATTCAAATGCAGAGGATCAGCAATGTCAAACTCCAGCATGCTAAGTGGCTAAGCTAGCTAGCTCACGTCTGTGTGACGTACTGTTAGCCACCGTCTCTTCAAACTTTGTAACAATTCCCCAAGTCTTTATAATTCTTTAAACCGCTGCTTATTAAAAGTCTTTCTAGCACCATTTGGAGTCAGCGTTGTTTTGTTCTTAAATTTTATAGTGGTTGTGTGATGCAGTTGCATAAATGGAGTTTGTGTAAAGTGTATTCAAGGTCGCTGAGTGTTATGTGCACTTTGTGGCATTTAGCCCACATGTCAACTTTGTCAGTGTTGGCACTAGCTTGTAAACAAGTGGAACAGTGCTGGAACACTACTTAATCATCATAGTGTTCTTTGTCATGTGCTGAAGCGGCTTAGCTTCAGGGAGAATTATGCTGTAGCGTGGTCATTCTGCCGGACCTTCTGATGGCGTATTGATCCTGCTTTCGTGCTTTGGTGGGGGAGGAGCTCGTAACTTGCAAGTCTTTGGCAAAACGCTAGAGCAGCCGTTCCCAAACGTTACCCCTTCAGACATTTGACCTGAAGCCATGTACCCCCTACTTTTGGACACTTAAAAAAACAAAACTTTTTAATATTAATTAACTTAAATATTAAACATGATTAATACTACTTCCAGGTCGGAAAATTATACAAAAATATATACAAATCATTGTACTACACATCTTTTATTCCAGTGGGAATTTGGGATGCTTTCGTTTGAAAGGGTTCAATTTGAGCTTCACTTTTTTGTCCACTTACGATTTAAGTCTGCACGATTTAAGTCTGCATATTAATTTGACTTCAGATTGAAGGGAAAAGTTTAACAAACATATAAATCAGTATCAAGAAATCCAAAAAATGCATACAACCAGCGATAAAGCCTCATTTTCTTTAATCCACTCCCTCATCTAGACAAACAGTGACAGGTTTTCACCGCTGTGCAGTGCAGGTATTGGAACACTAATATAAATGAAATCTTCAAGATGAAACACTCTTAATGCGCACTTGTTTGTTCATGTAATGCACACAGCGCAGTGAACAAGTTCATGCTGTCTTCTTTCTGCTCTTTGCTCTCTGCACTGTGCAGATGCTGTGAGTGATTGCACTTAATTGTGAGTGAAAGGGACTCGTGGTTTTTCATTTTTATTCACGTACCCCCATGACAGTTTGTATAGCACTTTGGGAACCTAGGCAGTAGAGCAGTGGTTCTCAACCTGTTTGGCTGCGGGACCCACTATCAACCCTCATTGACAAGTGACCCAAAGGGACTGTTTTCAACACAATGTGAGCTGCAGTGCTGAGAGTCTCCACTCGATGTCCTTCCACTCCCACTGAAGCTTAACAGTCACCCAGAAACATGGCATGCACCTTGCTTCAACGTAGCAAGCAAATAGCACAGACAAGAATGTGAGGTGCATTCACAGAGGTTGGGCCATTATATTATTTTTTTATAGACCCGCGACCCACCAGTTGAGAACCACTGCACTAGAGTCATATTTTCATGAGTGAGCAACCAAAACTCTCGTTGACTTGCTAGTTAGCTTCCTGTGTAGTAGTTTTAATGAACAATGGCGACTATATATTACATAAATGCAGAGTATATAACTGCTCATAATTGCCATTTTTTTCCACTAAGACTGTCCTCTATTGGCTTCATTGTGTCTTTTACTTTGGCAGATTTAAGTGGTTGTTTCGGAGGAAGGAAAAACAGGAAAGGCTACACATCAGAAATTATATACTAAAAAAGCCAATCAAGTTCCGACTGGGTTTGGCGGGAGGGGGCATCCGTGGGTGCCGTGATGCTGCAGCATAATGAAGCCTTAACACTACGGTGGCCGACAGGGGCAAATGCGAAGCAACGTCCAAACACAGAACTGATCCAAACCAACAAATGCAATGCGTAAATGATGCAATCACATTAATGCTGCAAGATCAAAAACAAATGCAAAAGAAAAAAAAACTCAAAACAGGTGCATGAGAGAAATGCTGCAAGTTCACGGAACAAAGCAGAAGCAGATCTACGCTGACATTAGCTACGTAAATTGGTTGATGTACAATGCTGTAAAATATTATGGCCAACAAAGACTCTTCACAATATTTTCAGGGTCTGATGCTCATGGTAGCCTGGCTAACTTTTGTTTTGTTCTGTGAACTTGCAGTATTTCTCTAATGCAGTTGTTTTGGGGGTTTGTTTGTGATTTTGGCTTTTGCAGCATTTTTTCCTTGCATTTGTTTTTCATCCTGCAGCGTTTATGTGATTGCAGAATTTTTATTTTACAGTATTTTGCTGTTGCATTTGTTTTATGGTGTTATTATGTTTTGGGTTTCTGTGCGTTCTGTCAGCCACCATACACGAGTATCTACTGTGGAGCTCACAGCCTTGCCAGAATGAAATGGACACATGTGATATCAAGTCAAGTTCTTGTTGATGTGTACACTAATGATCACACTTAGACTAATAGCTGTAACTTTGCAGGAATAAACAAGCAGCATCGGAGCAATGTCAGCGTGGTTTAGGAATTGCTACATGTTGTTATCTTGTGTGTCTTCACTCCAGGAATATGTCGGCATTCCAAGACAGCTGGTTCAAGTCTCTCTTTGTGAGGAAGGTGGACCCCAGGAAGGACGCCCACTCACACCTGCTGGCCAAGAAGGAGGACAGCAACCTGTACAAGATCCAGTGTGAGTGTTGCCAGGAGCAAAGTCTACGTCTCACCAAGGTGTAACGAGTTCATGTAGTTAAAAAAAAAAAAAAAAATGTGTCGCTTTTGTAGTTCACAACGTGAAGCCCGAGTGCCTCGATGCTTACAACGACCTCTGGTAACAAACTTGCTGCTGATGACGCTCACACATCAGCCCACATCCGCTTAACTGTGTGCATATGTGTGTGTGTTCTCAGTGAGGGGGTGTTGCCTTCCATCCATGCTGACCCCGAGTACCCCTGTGAGCTTGTAGGAACATGGAACACTTGGTATGGAGAACAGGACCAAGCAGGTGACTGTCACTGTACTTCTACTGGAGGGGGGTCTCGGGCCGCACGTTGGACACACCTTCTCTACTGTGTGATCGCTTGTTAGCAGCATTCTGTGTAGGCCTGTGACGATAAAAACTTTACTGGACGATATATTGTCCCACAAATTATTGCTGATAGATGATATCATTGTCAACATTATCTTGAGACCAAATGTAATTATAATATATCATATGATATAATTGCATTAGTGGTTCATTTAATTTTAATTAGTGGTTCATTTGAATACATTATTTAGTGCCCGACAGAAGTCAGGATGTAGGAACAATAAATAATAATTTCACATTTAGGTGCTCATTTAGAATCAGAAATGGCTTATATGAAAGGCAAAAGCCTCTCGATTATGCTTATTATAGCAAAGTAAAGTCTTGTATCGTTCATTCATTCAAAATGGTCCCACACGTCGAAATTCTTTCTTTTCTTTCAGTCTCCATGTCACACTGGATTAAATGGAAGAATTATGCTTCAAAAGATTTGTTTTTATTGCTGAGACTTTGCACCCTGATGACAGAAGTCAGACTCGCTACCTTATAAACACAGTTTGGTGCCTCACAGACAGGCCAAACAGCAACTGTATCGGTCACGTGTCTTTTTCTTAAAGCGATACACACACCGACATGGGGTTTCGCTGTTTGAGCTTGACACATGCGTCAATGCGTCTATGTTCCCGGACTACTGTTTTAAGAAACACACACTAGCGGGCGCCATATAAACATAAACTCTTAAATCATTTTAAAATTGATATCTTTCATCACTACTGTAGTGTGTGTATGCTAGCGGCCCCGCCTCCTCCACGGAGACAAAGAAACTGGATGACTGACAAGAGGGTTCACTACGTTCAACACCCTATGGCACACACGTGTTTAGGTGCTGAGACCGAGTACAGAGTGAATCCTCTTCCTGCCTGTTTGGAGGCGAGAGACAAGGAAAACAAACACGCATGCAATTTAGAGTGCAATTAATTGATTTATTATCGCCCCAGGCTTACACTTATATACAATTGATGCTGCTTCACTTCTTCATACACTTAAAATGTGACTTGAAGCATTGCCTGCATGTACACCTGTTCAAGAATGTTCCTCCTGGTGGTCTAGTTCATCTGTGGAGGTATCGAGGAGGTTACCCCGCCCTTACGGAGGTGATGAGCAAACTCAGGCAGAACAAGGTAATGATCGCTGTTGTTGCATCTTCACACTTGATGTCATCACAACAACATGTTGATTCCACCCCCCCCCCAAACAGAAGCATAAATGTGTGTGTGTGTGTGTGTGTGCGCGCAGATGTTTTTGGAATTCAGACAAGAGCGTGGGAAGATGTTGTTGTCTCGCAGGAATCAGCTGCTACTGGAGTTCAGCTTTTGGAATGAACCTGTTCCTCGCCCTGGACCCAACATTTACGAGCTGAGATCTTACCAACTCAGGGTGACTCCCTCTTTGTGTCCTCACAGCACAGTGTCTTAATGTCCTAATGTCACCTGACTTGACTATGTATGTGTGTGTTGCAGCCTGGCACCATGATCGAGTGGGGAAACTACTGGTGAGTCCTTCCTGCTTGATCTTCTTCATCTTCTTCTTTATCTTTGCCATCTGCTCTTTGACACGTTGATGTCTTTTGAGAGCAGCCATTGTTGTTGTCTTTGTGTCCCTCATCACGATGTTTCATTGCTTTTGCAGATCGTAGCAGACAATGAGTCTACGGTATTTTTATGTTCTCTGCATGACTTCAAACACAACGCATGATTGATGCGACATAATTGTCATGTGATACGTGACTGACTTATTAATTTGGACACACATACACACACGCACACACACGAGCTTGTGATTGACTGGGATGGAATCATACAAAGACATCAGCAGGATGCTCAAAGCTGATAGGGGTATAATATGAATGTTAAACTAATTCAATAAACGAGCCGTGTGACCGGTAACGTGACTTGCGTGTGACGCTCTGCAGGGCGCGCGCCATCGAGATTCGCCAGCAGAACCAGGAGGCAGTGGGTGGCTTCTTCTCCCAGATCGGAAGTTTGTACCAAGTTCACCACTTATGGGGTGAGATGACGCTTGAAGCTCACGTCCTGAAGTTGATATTATTTTCAACCTGCATCCTATCCTTCAGCCTACAAAGATCTTCAGTCGAGGGAAAATATCAGAAATGCGGCGTGGCAGCGAGAAGGCTGGGACGAGGTGGTTTACTACACAGGTGGGTAGGCCGCTGTGGACATCACATGACCACACCTGTGTTGTCCAAATGCAACCTAAATGTGTGTCTGTCTGTCCCCTCCTGCTGGCAGTGCCTCTCATTCAGCACATGGAGTCGAGAGTCATGATTCCCATGAAGAGCTCGCCCCTGAAGTAAGCCCCGCCCCATCGTGATCACCAGAGACGCTTTTGCTTCTAGAAGCTGACCTCCACTCTTCATCATCATCATTGTCCTCTTCTGATGAAGACACACCAACTGACCGATTGAGTGATTGATTGACTGACAGGCGCTTATCACTATGATAGACAGATGTTTAACCATCTACAATAAGATTGATAAGTGGCACTTTGGTCTCCATGGCGATGTTGAACATCATTTGAAGCTTACTGGAGTGAATAAATGTAAATCATTTTTAATAGTTGTAAAGATTATGTCAGCAGGGTGGTGTGTGCTTGGGCCTTCACAGAATGATTGTTACTTTACTGACTGTTAGGTCACACGGTATATGGGTTTACTGACTTAGGTCACATGGTCAATGCTGTCTGGCTGGAGGAGAGATTTACTGTGGTAAATATGTGATATTTTGTGCTTAATAAGTTGTACATAATGAATTAAACTTCTCATGGGAATGAAAAGAAGTGTGCTCGTATTTAGAATTGTAAGCATAAATAAACTTGAGGTAGTTCGTCTAATCGACGTCTGCTTATGACAAAGTCACGTGATGTCTAGCCGAGTAGTTGTGGGCGTGACATGTTGTGTTGCCTTCAAGTGAAGTCGGAATTCTTAGAACTTTACCAGAGCATATTTCAACGAAACGCAGACGACTGTTTTAGCATAAATAGTGTGGATCCAATTAAATCTGATCCTCATGGACTAAATGAAAGTACACAAAACGTCATGTGTGACACGAACAACATATTGATAAAGGAGAAAAATAAAAAAAAATAAATTTATTAATTGCATTTAATTGATGTAATAGTAGTTATCTTGTCATAGTTGGTGAATTCACCATTGCTTTCACAAAAATGCATTTATTGTTTCAATTAAACACAGAAGAAAACGGAATGTCCCAGTCTAGTCGTGTTCCCTGAACAAGTCAGGGAGCACATGTGCAGCTTCTGGAAGCTTCCTTCCTTCCTTTCAGTCCACTGAGCTTCACTTTGAGCGGCACCTTCTACTCTTAGCTCGCCATGGCCGCCGTTAAAGCTCTGAATCCGAAAGCGGAGGTGGCCAGGGCCCAGGCCGCCTTGGCGGTAAACATAAGCGCGGCTCGGGGGCTCCAGGACGTCCTTAAGAGCAACCTGGGACCGAAGGGGACCATGAAGATGTAAGTACAGCTGAAGAGCTTTTGTGCGGCGTGCTAGGCTAGGCTAGGCTAGGCTAGGCTAAGCTAAGCTAAGCTAAACTAAACTAAGATAAGCTAAGCTACGCGTTTATCTAGCTAAGTAGCTGTGTTTTTATGCAGGCTCTTTTGTTTTGTTATTTGTCGTTCTGTCACGCTATCCTGCTTTTATTGCACTATGACGCCTGTCTCCGTGTAGTTACCTACCCTTTGACAATGTAATTTTAAGTTAGCGGTAGTTGCTCTCTTGGCTAACAGTCCCGGCGCACGTTGCCCTGCCCAGTCATCGTGATCCGCCTTCATCAGCTAACGTTAGCAAGCAAGCAGGCGTCGTAAAGGCGTCAAATCCTCGTTGAGAAATCTAAACAAATAGTAAAGTGACTATCTTGTGGGTTTGTTGCTCATCGCCCATAGACCAGTCTGCAGTATGGGTCGTTATTCAGTTAAACAATTACTTAAGCTTGCTGTACACCTGTTTTTAAACATGGTTCATCTGTGTGGACGTGCAGGCTGGTTTCTGGAGCAGGAGACATCAAGTTGACCAAAGATGGCAACGTCCTGTTACATGAGATGGTAAACGTTTTACTGCTTTGTCTCTGCTAACCATGTTCTCCTCCTGGATGAGGTCAGCAAATTTAGTTTGCTGTTTATGCACCTGCAAAATAATAATTTGTTTGGATTATTTATTTATTTTTAGCAAATTCAGCACCCAACGGCGTCTCTCATCGCCAAGGTTGCCACCGCCCAGGATGACATCACGGGGGACGGGACCACCTCCAATGTCCTCATCATTGGGGAGCTGCTGAAGCAGGCCGACCTCTACGTGTCAGAGGTCAGACTGATAAGAATTTAGTTTTAATGAATCAATTCTTAACATATTAAATGGGGATGCTCCGATCGGCCACTGATCAATTTTGGCTGATTCCGTAAAAAAAAAAAAAGTCAGCGGTGTATGCCGATAAACCCGCTTCAAAGACCATCAAAAAACCCAATCGGTGTGTGGCGGCAAATCCTACATGTCTGCTGTGTCACAAAATGACTCTGCTTCTATTGAGCCGATATAGGCTATGCCAGTCAATGCCAGCGTGTTTGACCACTCTCTTACCAAGTCCAGCTCAGTTCGACTAGTCTTGCATCTTTGTTTACACGTGTTGCCCAGCAGTCACTGGCTGTACTTTGCATTGGCGGTAACTAGCTAGCTAGCAGTTAGCTGGAGTTATCCGCCTAGCTTCTGGTCTTCGGACTCCAAATGTGAGTTTTTAACACAATAATATTTTGTTTTTAAACAAAAAGGCAATGCAGTTAGTTTGGAGCTTGTTTTTGTCCCACGGTGAAATGGATATCACGTTCATGGGGTATGTACTAACTTTTCAAGTGTCATTGAACAACTTTACTCTCTTGTTGTCATTATACTAATTATGTCTTGTCCTCAAAACACTATTTCTGTGTGGTTGTTTAATGAACAAACACATGGTGTGTCCAGCCCTATGATTGTGACACCATGAAAGGGGTCTCCTATCTCGTGAGGTGGTGGTGTGTAGCTCTCAAAAGGGTCAAAGAATATTTGCTTCAACTCTTACTTTTTTTATTGTAGCTGAAATCTGTTGAATTCGGACTTCATGCCTTTTTACATAATGACAAATGAGTGCAAAATAGCATAAAGACGATGGCCACACTGCCTGGAGTGGAGATCTGCTTGGTCAATAAAGTAGTGTACAATTTAAATGTAGCCAATCATAAATAAATCAAATAGTTGACAGCTCTGATAGTGATAAAAGTTGGAGACCCCCTGCAACCTGGGCACTGAATTTATTCTGTTAATTTTGTTATCTTGAGCTAAAAAATAATTGAACAGTTTCCCATGTTCCCAGTTTCCATGTATTCGTATTACTCCAAAACAGGCATCAAATTAAATTCAGGTTAGTGTCAAATAGTACAAAAATTGTTTCAGACAAATAAAGGCAAAAAAAAGCAATCCACCCCTTTTTAAAAATAATTATCTATTTGCTAGGGGCCCTTGGAATTGTCTAACGATGCCCCTGTCCAATACCACTCATCATAAATAAATTGAAAAATGTACAGTTAATCCATGTGATTGGTATCGGCCGATCTCACGCATGGATGATCGGTGTCGGAATCAGCAGCATAAAACTCTGATTGGAGCATCTCTAATATTAAACCATAAGACCTCAGAGTCGTTTTACTTTAAAGGGGCCCTATCTTACTTTTGCAACTTAACGATATTGGGGGCTGAAAAAGCCAATAACCGATATATCAGCCGATATGAGATAAGAGCATTAATATACATAGGGCTGGGTGATATATCTATTTTTAAAATATGGATATTTCTTTTAAGCACGATATATTGACCAACATATCGATTTTAGACTGCATTTGTGCTTTTCTCTTGTATCTTGCCACGGATGTCTCTCACCCTTCACTCTGCTGTGTGTGTCAGCGCTCTGAGCCGGGCTCCTGCTTTACCCCCCTCTGTGCATAAAGGAAGAGGAGAGAGGGGGATCGGAGCAGAAGCTCTTGGCGACAAATCTAGCTACTTTTTCTGGTGTGTTGGAGTATTTTTCTGTAGTCACATGTTAGCCATGTGTAATGTATGCCATCTATTTTACGGCAGCAATATTTGTCAACCCCTAACCCACACACACCCAAAAACGTTACGATTAGCAAAATTACAACATAATGGATTTTTTTTTTTTGAATATCCATGGTGGAAGTGGATAATTTATAAGCCCTCTTTTCCTGGTTCCATTTTTTTTTTTTTTTTTTTTTTCGCCACTGAAAAAATACAGACAAAAGCATTTGCTAGGAAGGTGTTTTTGGATGGATGGTATTTCTCATTTTAGAAAACAACTCTAGCTGAATTCTCTACATTAATCCATCCACTCTGCTTTGGTTATTTACAGTCAAATATATATGTTAGTATTACTATATATTCTGTCCTTTTACCTTTTTTTTTTTACTTAACCGGATATTACATTTACGTCTGCGCTACGTGCATTACTTAAAGGGATAGTTCGGATTTTTTGACATGAAGTTGTATGGTCAGATTTCTGTGAAGAAGAACGTAGTTCCGCTTAGTTGCTGGGGACAATTAAGTAAAGAGTTGCGTTCAAAAGATTAAAAACATTTGCATCACAAAAATGCCTTTGTTATTTTCTTTGTTATTGGACTACAATGCTGATGGGGATGTCATACAACTTAATGTCAAAAAATCTGGACTATCCCTTTAACTTTTTACATAGCTCCGTCTCGGTGGTCATAAGATGATAGAAACAGAACAACTTAAGGACATTTTAATTGTTTCTGACCACCACTTACGGGACTAAGTTCTATTTTGTTTTGTTTGTGCATCAGGGTCTTCATCCAAGAATCATCGCTGAGGGCTTCGACGCTGCCAAAGAAAAAGCTCTAGCTGTTCTGGAGGAGGTCAAGGTGACGTGTGAGATGGACAGAGAGACCCTCATCAACGTAGCACGCACCTCCCTCAGGACCAAAGTTCATGCTGAGCTGGCCGACCTCCTCACTGAGGTCAGATGTTGTTACCTCCGCCAAATAACCTAGAGTCATCACGCCATGTGGAAGATGCTATTTGACAGCTGTTTAGAAGCCTTGGTGGAGGTCACTGCATATTAATGATGTGTTGTCCCCCCAGGCTGTGGTGGACGCAGTGTTGACAATTGCTAAGCCCAACGAGCCCATTGACTTGTACATGGTAGAGATCATGGAGATGAAACATAAGACAGACTGTGACACACAGTGAGTTCACTTCTTGGCTGACCTCTTACCATGTAGCACTGTTGACGTTTGTGTGTGTTTTCAAGGCTGATCAAAGGCCTCGTGTTGGATCACGGAGCGAGACACCCTGACATGAAAAAGCGTGTGGAGGATGCCTACGTGCTGACATGTAACGTATCCCTGGAGTATGAGAAGACTGAGGTCAACTCGGGCTTCTTCTACAAGAGTGCCGAGGAGAGGGAGAAGTTTGTGGCCGCAGAGAGGAAGTTCATCACGGAGCGCGTGCACAAGATCATCGACCTCAAGAACAAAGTGTGTCCCAATGGAGAGAAGGGCTTTGTCGTCATCAACCAGAAGGTAAGCCAGTCATGTAACCTTTAAGTCGTGTGTTGTAATGCACAGTGAACACCCAGGGATGCCAGCGTGGCCCGCCCTGTTCACAAGACTGTGCCAGAGTCACTGTGATCTGTACCTCTGCATGAAGGGACGCCAGCCCTCCCCATCATGTATTCAACGGATCACGACAAAGTCTAGTATCAACTCTTTTCGTTGTGTACTGATGTTGCCCTTTTGCATGTTTAGGGAGTGGACCCTTTCTCTCTGGATGCTCTGGCCAAGGAGGGCATTGTCGCCCTGCGCAGAGCCAAGAGGAGGAACATGGAAAGGTGAAAACGTCCTTGTGTTCTCATCTCATTAGTGACTTGAATGTCAGATAGCACAGGATGCCATGATGGTGTTCCCATCCTCTCATGCAGGTGCGACAGTAACGTTGGTCTCATCCTCTGCATTAGAGAGCCTTTGTCCCTCAGAGCGTATTCCGATGGCCAAAACACACCTAATCAATGTCAATCGTGTTTATGCCCTTGATGTTCTGACTGCCCCCGTCTGTTTCCACGACAACGCTTGGGTTTTATGCTGACCCCTTTTTTTTTCATGAGTGGAAAGCTTAGATTTAAATGATATACAGCATTACATATATACAATCACACTTGCAGGCTCAGTAAACGCAAATGTTGTACTCAGGGTTCCTATGCAAGTATGGAATTTCCAGGTCTGGAAGTATTGAATTGGAAAATGGAAACTCAAGTATGGAAAAATATCCATGTTTCCAAGGCTGTTGCCACTGTTCTGTTTTGTAACAAGTAAAATTATCAATAACTAAAATGTTTTGCTCTCATGAGATCTCGGGACATGCCTCTAAATAGCCAATGAAACATTGGTTACGTTGGTTGTTCAGTTTTTGGACTGGAATGAGAAGGGGTTAAAAGATGTCTGACATGTTTCCTTCCATGGCAGGCTGACGCTGGCATGCGGCGGCATTGCCATGAACTCAGTGGATGACCTCACGCCAGATTGTTTGGGCCACGCGGGACTCGTGTATGAGCACACGCTGGTAAGTTGTCTCTGAGGTCACACCTGTCAAAACGTTCTGTTGATGACGTCCTGCGTTATTGTCAGGGCGAGGAGAAGTACACGTTCATTGAGAAATGCGAGAACCCTCGCTCGGTCACGCTGCTGGTCAAAGGTCCCAACAAACACACGCTCACACAGATCAAAGACGCTGTCAGGGACGGCCTGCGGGCCGTCAAGAACGCCATCGAAGATGGTGAGAATTAGAATTGTTATTTGTGAACACTTCCATGACTGTGTGGCGAACTCTGACCCCTAGTGTCTTCTCAGGCTGCGTTGTGTCTGGCGCTGGCGCCTTGGAGGTGGCCCTGGCCGATGCTCTTATCAAGCACAAAGCTAACGTGAAAGGAAGAGCCCAGCTCGGCGTACAAGCCTTTTCTGACGCCCTCCTGGTCATTCCCAAGGTAATTCTAATAATTACAATACAATATGATATGATATGAATGTGAGTGTGAATGGTTGTTTGTCTATATGTGCCCTGCGATTGGCTGGCGACCAGCCCAGGGTGTACCCCGCCTGTTGCCTGAAGTCAGCTTGGATAGGCTCCAGCATACCCCCGCGACCCTAAAGAGAAGCGGTATAGAAAATGGATGGATGGATGATATGATATGCAGTCATGAAAAAATTATTACATCATCCTTGTTTCTTCAGTTTAATGCCTGATACAACTAAAGGTACCTTTTTGTTTGCACAAATAAAACAATGACAACAAAAATAGCTCATAAGAGATACATTTTTTGGCAGTACAATGCTATAGCTATTTATGGAAGAGCTTAAGTGATTTTGGTTATCAAGAAAAGTTGCTAGATATCAGTTCTTAAATTAGAGAGAACATAACGTGAGAGAGAGATGCATTGTGGGAAATCCCTCCGAGTCATCCCAAGTGTGTACTGTACTGTATTGTATACTTTCTCAAATGACCTCTGCTGTGATTCTACAGGTTCTGGCCCAGAACTCGGGATACGACCCTCAGGAGACGCTGCTGAAGCTGCAGACTGAGTATAAAGAGTCTGGTCAGCTGGTGGGCGTTGACCTGAGCACAGGTTAAAACATGTCTCTGTCATGTGATGTCGTTTACTACAATGATGATGATGGTGATGGTGATGGTGGGTTTTGGTGTATTTAGGAGAGGCCATGGTGGCGGGGGAGGCAGGTGTGTGGGACAACTACAGCGTGAAGAAGCAGCTGCTTCACTCCTGGTGAGAACAATGCTGACATCTACTGCACCTACACATCGGAGCATCCTTTGACTTTGCCTTTGTCTCCACAGCACGGTAATCGCCAGTAACATCCTGCTGGTAGATGAGATCATGAGGGCCGGAATGTCTTCTCTCAAAGGTTAAAGGTTGAAGGTCTCGTGAAGCAGACAAAACATCATCACGCTAGTCATGTTTTTTTTTTGTTTTGTTTTGTTTTGTTTTAAAATCAACTCCTCCCCTGAGAACCATTGGATTTGTTTATTTATGACATTTTGTTGAAATGTTCAAAGCACTGACTTCTTCTGCCAGCAAGTTCTGTGTGCCCATTAAAGATGTTACGCCTCCAACGCTGACTGCTTTCTTTATGGGCCTGCTTGTGGAGCAATAGCAGCCTCTCATGCTGTAATAGAGGCTGCCCTGGATTACTCTTCACTGACTTTCAAATCGTGGATGCTGTTTCACTTCCCACTCAGAGCGCTGTGATACCCTCTGATCTGAACTACTGCTGGTGTGTAGTTTGAAAAACGTCCTACTCTACATCATGTCCTAAAGTTACTATACAGCATGTCAATAAAATATTCCTACACATGTCCTCAAAACATCATCCATCCATCCATCCATTTTCTATGCCGTCTGTCCTCACCAGATTTGCGGGGGTATGCAGGAGCCCATCCCAGCTGACTTCGGGCGAGAGGTAGGGTACAGACTGGTCACCATGCAATTGCAGGGTGCATATGTCATACATCATGTCATAAAGTCATACAAAACAAGTTTGGCAAACCTTGTTGATCTAATGCAATTGGCATTTTCCAAATGTATGTTATTTTGAAAACTATTCACATTGAAACATGTTTATTTTTATTGCTTCTGAAAGTTTTTCAGGCGCTTCAAGCGCAACTATTCGAGGTGTGTGGAGTTTTGTCTCGTTGCCCCGCCCATCACCGGAAGTAAGGTCATCTTGGAACGAAACGAGGAACTAACAAAAAAGCAAGCAGAAAAAACGGAAATTCCAACAGTTAAAGCCAAACTGTCACAGAGAGCATGATAAATTATGTTGCAAACATATAAGATCAACTATTTTAGTCAAACGTGGACTATTCACATTTAAATGCTTATCGTTCATGTAGGAACCAAATTATTTAGTTGAAGCGGAACTGGTCTGTGCGTCGTGTTTTTCATCGGGCACAATTTGTTGTATTCAAAGGAGCCAAATGAAAGCAGCGCAGTTTTTCTTTTTAAATGCTAAACGTTAACATTTTAATGATTTTAACGCTGTGCTGACATTTAAACGTGGAGGCAAAAAAGGCCTGTCAAGATGTTTCGTTCACACTTTTGTGTTTCGCTTGTGTGTTTGCTGTTCTTGACCGCGACAGGTAAGAACTTGAGTTGTCTTACTTACCCTACTTGAAAAGAGAGCTATTGTTTTCGTACAGGCCGAGACATTAATGTCGTCATTTCATTCCAGAGATTTAGGTTTTTGCACAATTGAAACGTATCAAAGAGATATTTTAATAATATAAAATGTTGAATAAGCTCAGAGAAGCCTGGAATTTATAGATAGTGTTTCTATCCATACAGAGGAGTCATACTTTTTGACATTTACTGAAATGATAAAGCATATTTGAGTGAACTTCCAGTATCATTTGAGTATCTCATTGCCAGGCCGAGTGTCCTGGTTTTCATTAATCAAAATATGGTCAGCCTGTTCTATGTTCATGCTTGTTGTTACAGCAGAAGAAGACGCCGACATGGTGCTCATCCCTGCAGGGAAGATGGTGGTGAAGACCGCCAATGAGGAAGAGTCCGTCCAACTTGAGTCTTTTTTCTTGGACAAACATCCTGTCACCAACTCTGCCTTCAGGTAAGAAATGAAGCACAACATCGTCTTTATGATATTGCAGTCACTGAGTTTAATTTTATTGTAATTGTCACACGTTGCAATGACAATAAACATCTATTCCGTTCTGTTTTATGAACACGCGCTTTTTAACAGAGCCTTTGTGAGGGAACAGAAGTACAAAACGGAAGCTGAGAAGTTTGGATGGAGTTTTGTCTTCCAGGATTTTGTTTCTGAGGCCCTGAAGAGCAAAGTAATACAGAGGATTGAGGTAACTAATATTTGATTTCTTTTTTATTTAATGAATTTAGATTACAATGAAACACCTTAAGAGCTGTGTCACAAATGAAATATTTCTGTCAGTACACTTAAATAAGTGTACGGTATACACTGATGTACAGTAATCCCTTGTTTATCGCGATTCATTGGTTCCACACCCAACCGCGGTCAGTGAATTTCTGTGAAGTAGGATTCCTTATTTATTAATGGAATATTTTTGTAGTTAAAAACCTCTTTACAACCTTTTGAAATGTGTTTTTTAACATTATTACAGCCCTCTTGACCTCATATAACACCCATAGGCACCTTTACACACGTCCTACCCTATAAGATCAGAGTAAATAAGCCATTTATGACATATATAAAACTTGTGCTTGTCTGTGTTGCAATAAACGTGTTCCAGACATGTGGAGGCTGAACATTAAAAGTAACATTACTGACACCTAGTGACCAGTGTAGATTACTACCTATCACATGCTGTATATTGGTATTTAGTTAATTTAGCCATTTTAATGCTTGAAAATGCTTAATATAAGGGAAAAATATGTACAATTTGCTTAATAGGCCGTATTCAACCATGAAACAGCATAATTTATTCATTAATATGCCGCACACAGTCAGGAGATTGGGAAGACCGGGGTTCAAATCTCCGCCTGGGCTTCTCTGTGTGGAGTTTGCATGTTCTCCCTGTGTGTGGGTTCTCTCCAGGTACTCCGGCTTCCTCCCACATTCCATGCATGTTAGGTTTATTGGCGACTCTAAAGTGTATGAATGTGAGAGTGAATGGTTGTTTGTCTGTATACAGTACGCCCCCTGCGATTGACTAGCGACCAGTCCAGGGTGTACCCCGCCTCACGCCCGAAGTCAGCTGGGATAGGCTCCAGCATACCCCCGCGACCCTAACTAGGTTAAGCGGCATAGGAAAAGGATGGATGTTTGGAAAACCGTGTTAGCGTGACACCGCGGAATTGGAGTTGTGATGTGGCGAGGGATGACTGCACTTGGTTCTTGAGTGCGCTAACGGTGCAGTGCTGCCCCAAAGATACACGATGAAGGTTAAACAAAAGCTTGTCACTGGAATAATCTGTTCCAGGGTCAAACTGTGGCCATCTTAAAGCTTTTCTGAAATGTCATGTATTTGTCTCAAACCCTGTTTGCAGTCAGCTCCATGGTGGCTTCCTGTTGAGCGAGTCTTTTGGCGACAGGTGAGCTTTTGTATTTATTTATTTATTTAATGTACGCCCTCACTGGCTGTCACCCCCACCCCCATGCAGCCCTCAGGTCCTGGTTCTGGCATTGGGGAGCGCCTGGACTTTCCGGTGGTTCAGGTGAGCTGGAATGATGCGCAGGCCTTCTGTAGCTGGAAAGGCAAGAGGCTGCCCAGCGAGGAAGAGTGGGAGTGGGCGGCACGCGGGGGGCTGCAAGGTAACATCCAGCAACGTCCTATTTAGTCTTCAGCCTGTGACCTTCTGGTCCCAAGCTCCCCTGTCCACTTGCTATCCAAACTTTGACGATGTCTTCCTGTCTTTTCTTCCAGGGCGGACTTTTCCGTGGGGGAACAAGTACCAGACCAACAGAAGCAACCTGTGGCAGGTGATGATGATGATGTCATGGCGTGCATCGGTAATGAGATGAAGCTTCATCGAGCCCCTCAATGTCACAGGGGTCCTTCCCAGACGGGGACACGGCAGAGGACGGCTACCACGGCGTGTCGCCCGTCACTGCGTTCCCGCCTCAGAACAACTTTGGTAATGTTGACTGAAGATGATAATGATGATGATGATGACGCTGACGCTGTCATGCTTCCTGCAGGTCTCTTGGACATGATCGGGAACACGTGGGAGTGGACATCTAGCGCCTTCCCGGGGGCGCGGCCCATGTTTGCGCTGCGCGGCGGCTCCTGGATTGACACGGCGGACGGCTCGGCCAATCACAGGGCGACAGTCACCACCAGGTCAGGGAGGGAAGGAGGGTGGGAGCAAACTCTTCTAACCTGGGACAGCCGCCTCTAACGTCTTTGGGCGTGTCTCCCCCCCTTGCAGGATGGGCAACACCCCCGACTCCGCCTCCGATAACCTGGGCTTCAGGTGCGCCTCCAGTGGTGGGAAAAGGAAGCAGCACAGAGAACTGTAGTACGATGATGACAACACTGAGGTTGATAATGAGAAGGATATTGAGGATGACAAGGATGAGGATGATGACGACAAGAAAGGATTATAATGGCTATGACAGTGAGGATGAGGATGACAATGGGCATGACGATGAGAATGATAATGGCTTCAAGGAAACTTGATGACTCAGCTCTGCTGTCACATGACTTGAACCAAGAAGCACGTCTTTCACACACACACAGCTGCCTGCGAAAGTATTGGGCCACCACTAGCTTCCGTGTCCTGCATAAACCAGGAAGTAATGTTGAACAGTCAAAGGGTTTCCGCTACATGTAATTGATTGTGGCGGCCGGCCACTACAAAATAAAAGCAGCCACACCTTAAAAATGATTTTTTTAAAACTTGAAAACTATGTTAAGTAATGCAGTATATTGTATGAGTGGATATACTGTATATGCTATGTAGAATGATATATAGCTTATTTATGCACATATTGACCACAATTACTGTAGTTTGAAAGCAATTTAAAATATCATAAAAATGTTTCATTGCGAGCGGCATAGAAAATAGATGGATGGATGTTTCACTGCGCTTTATTTTGATAAACATGCACCGGAATCGCCAGTCTCCCTTGTTGGCACATGCGCATGTCTGACCAGATCAAAGTATGTGTCTTGTGTTGATGTTCACTTTGTGCCTTATTATCGTGAGAATTGACGACAGCTCATCACAGGCAAAGCCAGCGTGTGTGATCGCTGACGTTTCGATCTCATTCGACATTGTGGCATCTTTGTTTATACTGTTCGCCTCTCGTTGGCAGCTGGCTGGCTCGATTTTGTGATGTGACGGGCGAACTAGTGGCTATCATGTTCATGCTAACTTACTTTTAAAAGTCTCACTTAACAATCTTGCTATCATTATAATACTTATGGCTTGTATTCAAACCACTACAAGTGTGTCTGAGTTGCTTTAGACAGTGATGCTATCACAGGGGTCTCCAACAGGTAGCTCGTAAGCCAGCAAAAGCCCACCAGCTGATGTTGAGTAGTTCAAAGAATATTTGCTTCACCTCTTAGTATTTTTATAAGTGTTCTATTCAGACATGACGCCTGTATTTAATGACAAATGAACACACTGTGCTTTGTAAATTAAGTGCATTTTCAATGTTGTCAGTCACATAAAACACATAGCTCAGCTCTGCTTTCTTTTTGTCAAAGTAGTTTTACTGTAGTAGTGCTGCAAGTTGGATACACCTGTGCTATCATAACCCTGAACTCAATTTATACTGTTTATACAGGACACATTTCTATAACAAAAATATTCCAATTCTTTTTTATTTTGAACTAAAAAAAATATTCAACAATTCATTTCCCATATATTCCCATGTATTCATCTAAAACAGGCATCAAATTAAATTTAGGCTTGTGTCAAATAGTACAAAACGTTAAAGTCACATAGTACTCTTGGACTAAATGGGTCAGGTAACAAAAGGCGGCTCAACATTTTAGACTCTAAGTGCTCTCAGCAGCCATCCATCCATCTTCCACTGCTTATCCGAGATCGGATCGTGGGGGCAGCAAGCCTAAGCAGGGAGGCCCAGATTTTCCTCTCCCCGGCCACTTCGTCCAGCTCCTCCCAGTGAGTCCTGAGGCGTTCCCAGGCCAGTTGGGAAACATGGCTTCGGGGAGGCCTTCTACCGGTCGGACTTGCCCTGGACACCTCCCCAGGGAGGCGTCCGGGAGGCATCCTGACCAGATGCCCAAGCCACCTCATCTGGCTCCTCTCAATGTGAAGGAACAGCGGCTCTACTCCGAGTCTCTCCTGGATGACAGTGCTTCTCACCTTATCTCTAAGGGAGAGCCCAGCCACCCTACGGAGAAAACTAATTTCGGTCGCTTGCACCTGCGATCTTGTCCTTTCGGTCACTACCCAAAGCTCATGACCATAGGTGAAGGTCGGAACGTAGATCGACCGGTAAATTGAGAGCTTTGCCTTTTGGCTCAGCTCCTTCTTCAGCACAGCGGATCGATGTAGGGTCCGCATCACTGCAGACGCCGCACCAATTCGCTTGTCGATCTGGCATCCTTCCCTCACTTGTGAACAAGACCCCGAGGTACTTAAACTCCTCCACTTGGGGCAGGATCTCATCCCAGACCCAGAGATGGCACTCCTCCACTTTTCCGGACGAGAACCATGGACTCGGACTTGGAGGTGCTGATTCTCATCCCGGCCGCTTCACACTTGGTTGCAAACCAATCCAGTGAAAGTTGAAGTTCACGACTCGATGAAGCCAGCAGGACCACATCACCTGCAAAAAGCAGAGACCCAATCCTGCAGCCACCAAACCGGAACCCCTCAACGCCCTGGCTGCACCTAGAAATTCTGTCCATAAAAGTAATGAACAGAATCAGTGGCAAAGGGCAGCCCTGGCGGAGTCCAACCCTCACTGGAAACGTGTCTGACTTATTGCCGGCAATGCGAACCAAACTCTGACACCAGTCATACAGGAAACGAACAGCCTGAATTAGCTGATGAGATACCTCATACTCCCGGAGTACCCCCCACAGAATTCCTCGAGGAACCCAGTCGAATGCCTTCTCCAAGTTCTCCAAACTCCCATGCACCCTCAAGGACCCTGCTGATAGTGCAGAGCTGGTCTACAGTTCCACGACCAGGATGAAAACCACACTGCTCCTCCTCAATCCGAGGTTCAACTATCCGGCGGATCCTCCTCTCCAGAACCCCTGAATAGACCAGCTCTCAGCAACATTGCCATTAAATTAAAGGTTTTGCAGTGTTCTCCGTTCATGTTCTGCTGGTTGTTGAAAATGGTTAAATAAGTCATAAAAATTATTTGTCATCATTTTAAAAAAATTGCAGACGCAGCAGCGGCAGCCCACCACCACAGCTTCAGAAAATCCTAGAGGAAACTCGTTGCATTACACTTTTAAGATTTCAGCCTTGGTGGTCTGCACACTGCACTGTGGTCGTCATAGCATTGACAACATCTCATGGTGGCCCAATACTTTTGTGACTTTTGAGATGTTTTTTGCTGCTGATTTATACTGACATGAATTCTTGTTTTACCTCCAGTCTGTTTGTGTACTTCCTGTTTACACTTTTACTTCATGGAAAGTAAATGGACACTTTTCATTCAAGTCTGCAACGCTAACTTTTTTTTTTTTACTGCTACAAGCCTCCAACAAAAAGGTTTTCTGACGTCACGTGATCAGGTGGTTTAGTGGGAGGAAAAAAAACGCGTGCTTTGTTCCACTGCCACTGAGGTATGCCCATGTGCGTCATGTGGAACAAACGAGTGAAGTGACGTCGCTGAGCGTCTTCAGGAAAAGCCAGTTTGGAAACATTCTTCTACTTCTTGTTCTTGAGAGTCACGGCAGGCTCGGGCTGCTCAGTGGACGTTTGGACCTCCACCATGGACTACTCGCAGCCCTTCTCGCTCCTCAACGAGCGCCTCAGACCTCCGCTGAGCCCCACGGAGCAGCTCTACTCGTCCCTCAGCAGAGTCCAGTCCAAGGCGTCTAAACGCGGCTCGTTGCTGGCGCTGCGCCGCTCGACCTCCATGTCCGAACCTGAGGACGACGGCGAGGAGGAGAGGATCAGCATCGAGCCGAGACTGATGACCATGTTAAGCCTGAGTGAGGTGCGAGAGGATGCGACAGTCGGTTCCGCTCAGTCCGAGGAGGCCAAGGAGGGCGAACCATGCGAGCAGACCTCTGATGAACCGGCTCGCTCCGAGTCGCCGTCCGAGGTGGGCGGTTCCCCGTTCCAAAGGAGCTGCATGACCCTGCCGGACCTCATCAACAGCGGGAGGCCGCTCGGCAGACGCAGGACCCTCGGACACGTCAGTGACACGGTGGGCTTCATTTAGCTTGAACTTTTTAAATAACATTAAAAGTTCTCATTGTGACGCTAACACGTCCAAATGGGCGGGGCCAAACATGGCATTTGCCAATAGGAGGAGTCTTTGTCTTCTAATAAAGTTGTCTTAAAATAAAAC
Source organism: Dunckerocampus dactyliophorus (assembly GCF_027744805.1). Taxonomy (NCBI): domain Eukaryota; kingdom Metazoa; phylum Chordata; class Actinopteri; order Syngnathiformes; family Syngnathidae; genus Dunckerocampus; species Dunckerocampus dactyliophorus. Next base: position 13,935,402 of record NC_072834.1, read on the forward strand.
TAAAAACGTAAGCAGCGTACATTATATCGATGGTTTAAGGTTTGTTGATTTTTGTTGTTCAATGCAGCTCAAGGAAGTGCGTCGCGAGGTGGAACTGTCGCGCAGGCGCAGTATCAAGCTGAAGGCTCAGGTGGACAAGCTGCAGGAGAGCCGCGAAGGACCCGGATGGAGTCGAGACCGAGACAGGGTGAGCTAGCTATCGAGCTAATTTCCAATTCTTCTGTTTTAATGACTTTAAAACATCAAACAGGTGACAGAGGAGGTTCTGTCCATCCTGAGTCTTCTGCAGCTGATGACAGACCCTAACGCCAGCCCAGCTCAGCCCCCCCATGGAGGAAACCGCCTGGACGCTGCACTTGCTCAACTACAGGATGTCGCCAGAAAACTAGCCATGACAGGAACACAGAAGGTTATTTCACTTATTTGCTTTACTACATTGTGGACAATGGCCAAGTTGTATTTGTGAAGAAGAATGTTGTATTTAAATTGAATTACAGTGCTGTGGGTCAAACCTTAATGTTAACTTTCTAGTCCAGGAGGCGAACCACACCTCCCACACCCTCATCAGGTGTGGTGGGTCCCGGCAGCACCCAAAAAATGGCAGAAAACAAAACAGTGTTTTCAAAGTAGTGTTTTCAAAACACTACTTTGAGAGGTTGCTTCTGCATCACCTTACAGGCATTGAGGAAGCCTCCCACACTTTCCTGGCAGCACCCAAATTTGGCAGAAAATGCCACTCATGTGTCGATTTCACCACAATTATTTGTTTCCACCATGAGGTTTCATGGCAGCAACATGAAAAATTTGATTTTGTGAAAGATTTGGATCTGACGAAACTACGGCCCCCCTTGGAGAAGTGTGAGGATTAATTTACCTCCTGGACCAGAAAAGTTCCATGGCACTGACAAAGAAAAAAAAAAAAAGATTTAAGTGCACTTAGTAATGTGCACTTGGTAGTCTGCACACTACTTAAGTACATACATACTCAAAATTCTCACTTTGTGGCTTCTACTTGTCTCTTGTAGTCGTTTCCTCCGACTTAGCTACTCATCCAGTCTAAACATATTTCACCAAGGGCCGAATACAGAAAAATAGAACGATGCAGGGATATGCCACTGACATTTTTACTTAATTACATGCTCAAAAACAATGGATATGTTAAATAGCATTGAAGAAAAAAACAACCTACATGCCAAGAGTTTTGTGTTACAGGTGTAATACAGGTTAACTTTAAGTACGGAACGTGCCGCAGACCACTAAAAAGCAACTTGTGGGCCACAAATGACCACCTGGTGTAATTCTTTCCCATTCTTACTGAGACTACTGTGTTTCTACATAGTTGCTTTGACGCGGTGGTTCTCAATTATTTTCACGCATTTAATTTGAAATACTTTCAATTTATCTGTACTGTACAGTTGTATAGCGCGTTTCCACCTTCCACCTCCAAGGCACTCAGAGCGCTTTGACACATTTACATTACCTACTGATGACACAGCATCAGGAACAACTGGGGGTTCAGTATCTTTCCCATGGAGGATGGAACACGCCCCACTATTTGAGAAGCACTGCTTTAGCTCCATTGTTTCTACACATTTGTCTATTTTAAGATAAAAAAAAAAAAAAGTCACATGGTGTCGGATGCTCGTGAATACCAGAGAACATTTAGTGACTCAGTCCTTTGTGTCCAGGATGTCAGGTCGAAAGGAGGAAGTGGTTCAGAGGACAGCGCCCTGCTGCAACAGGCGCTGCGGGATCGAGACGAGGCCATAGAGAAGTGAGGCTGGTCACATGACTGAAGCTGGGGGGGGGGGGGGGGGGGGGTCTTTTTTTTTTTTTTTTTTTTAGGTGAGTGCATCACTGTTTGTGTTGTGCGTACAGGAAGAAGGCGATGGAGGCAGAGCTTCTGCGGAGTAAGACGGAGATGATGCTGCTGAACAACCAGCTGCTGGAGGCTGCTCAGAAGCGTCTGGAGCTGTCGCTGGAGCTCGAAGCGTGGAAGGTGAGCCGGGAGACACACCTACCAAATAGTCAAGGCATTATGCATGGGGTGGCGTCCATTAAAGACACGCCTAAGGAGGCATCATTAAAAGGGCAGGCCTGGCTGACCTTATTTGTCTTCAGGAGGATGTCCAGCTGATGCTCCAACAGCAGCTGCTTCTGCAGCACCAAGTGGAGCAGAACCAGAAGAAGACCTCACGTGTGGGCATCTTGAGGAGGAACAAACCGCCCATCCAGCGGCCCACCAACTTTCCTGTGGTGGCCACACATGCCTCCCCCCCATCACCTGCCTCGCCCACTCAAAGTCCAACCCAAAACTTCTTCAGATCACCTGTGACGAAGGCACCGGCGCCCATGACTCCTTTGTCACCCTCTGCTGCTCCTCCCTCCTGGAGGGACAAGTGGAAGAGGAGCAATGGCGGACGGCGAGGAGAGCAGGACGCTGCGGGTCACATGGCAGAGCATAGAGATAACGATGGATTCCATGTGGTCTCGCTGGACTGAGAGAGGTGCTCTTGATGGTTCTTGATGCTTCAAGAGTCGTCGGTCATCCGCATGAGAGCGCTGCATGAGCTGAGGAATCGAACAGCGACATGAAGCTTGCACAATGTCAGAACAAAAGTCAACGCATTGACTTTATTAGAGGGATGAGCAGCACATGAACAATATTCTAACCATGGAACAAATGATTGTTTACATTAAATTTGTATTTCTCCTTTTGCTTTGGACCTTTAACCTGCATGCTTTCATTTTAATTTGAATGACTTACTGTAAATAAACAAGCCTGGACTTTCAATGACCCTTCATCCTGCTAGACAACAATCTTTGACACACTGACTATAAATGAACTTTCACAATATAGAATGCATATTACGTTTGAATAATGAGGAAACAAGCATGCATATCCTGCAGGGTACGCCCCCTTGTGGTTGATGTCAAAACGGGCAAGCCAGCTGCCAATCGTGAATAAAAGCAACAATGTTCAAAAAGACGTCTTGACAAAGAGGCACGTGAGTTGACAACACCCTGCATTTTGTTAATACTCCACTCTTCATCGCCACTGAAACACATTTAAATACTACAGACGGATGAGTTGTATGCAGCATATATTTGTCATGAACATTACAAACACGTCAAAACACAGAAAGACAAGTAAGATGGGGCCGTATGGCCTCCTGGAACTAACCTATGTACAGTGACATGCGGTCAGGGAGGCTACGATGGAGAATACATATTAATATCTGTCCATTGAACTGTATTATAAGTGTATTTTCTGTATGATTCTAATTGTTTTAACATTTTCTTATGTGAAAATCTCTGAATTTGCAGATTTCCTGATGGAAGAAACCTAGGAGGTTCTAAGTAGAGCTTCAAAGTGCAAAAACAAGAAATGGGAGTGCGTCAATTTTTTTTTTTTGAGTAAGCAGAATAGAATAATTTATTGCAAACAAGCATTAAAGTGAAACTGGCTGTTCATCAGTTCATCAAAACCACAGCCTTTAAAAGGCAAAATCTTGTGGATTTTGAATGTGAATGTGGATTTAATGTCGTTTTCTGTCAGGTATTCACACTGTCATGATCTCTTGATGGCAAAGGCATAAAACTTTCTCTCTTTGAATGCGGTCGGATTGTTGAGCTGCATACTGCAAGCAAGGCCTCTTGCAGGTTGCCATTGCTGCTGAGGTCAGATGCTCTAAGACATTTGAAAGTTCTTCAAGGATCCTGAGGGTTATGGAACAAAAAAGTAAAGGGATAGACCCAAAAAAATGTCACCGGCCCAGAGCCGGTGGAGCCGATTGGCTGTACGTCAAGACACGGGACGATCCTCAGCCCAAATGAAGGTTGTTACTTGTGCCGGGTGCCGTCCATAACCATCGAAATACGCGAGAGAAGGGTTTTAAGAAGAAAAAATGTCTTTAAAGGCCTCATCTCTTTGATGGAACCTTGGCAGTCCTGATGGCTTCCAACATTACTGGCATGACAAGGAGACCTTGTCCTACCTGAGATGTTTTCCACACGGTGCAGTGGAGGGGGCGCCATCTTGATTTGGGCTGCTTTTTCCTTCAATGTAACAGTGGAGCTTCAGGTTGTGCAGGGGCGTCAAACGGCTATTTCACTTTAATGCTTGTTTGCAATAAATTGCTTCCTCAAAATGTTTTATGTCTCACTCCCATTTCTTCTTTTTGTATTTTGAAGCTCTACTTAGAACCTCCTTAAGATCCCACAGTGCAAAATGTAAATTCTTGCAATATTTGAACTGGGCTTGAAAATCGGGAGTGTAGTTTAGTTGTAGCATGGAGCATGCACTTGGTAGTATGCACTAGGTCAGGGGTGTAAAAACCTTTTCCAGTGAGGGTCACAAACAGAAAAATAAAAGATCCGAAACAAAACACCAACATCTTAGCTTTGTGTTATAGATGACAAAGCAAATGAGTGTAATATCTAATAATATATCATATTAATAGTTTATTCATTTTATTTGTACCATATGCTGAGGGTCAATAAAAACCATGCTGCGTAACCAAAAATGGCCCAAAGGCCACTCTTTGGACACCCCTGCACTAAGTTATACGCACTAGGCGGTACGGAACTGTGCAACAACTAACGAGACTTTAAGGAAAGTCAAACAAATTTACGTTCTGACCACGCACACGCGCACAAGACTTGAGCTGTCTTGTCATTTAGAGTTGATCATCAGTCAGCATGGTGGTCCACTGGCACCAGGACTGGATCAGAACATGTTGTCACTAACAGAAGCAGCTGCTGTCTACTTCATCAAACTGTTCAAGTTATGCCATGTGAGTTTTCACCTCACGTTCGTGCCCTTTGTCGAGCGGTTCTGGAGGTTCCATCCATTAGATGTGGCTAGGACTGAAGGAAGGAGATGATGGAGCTGATGAAGTCCAGAGGTTTGTCTGCATGGATCCAGTGGCTGGCGTCTGGAATGTACTGGATGTCTGCGCTTGGGAACAACCTCTGGATTTCTGGGTAATCGTCAGAGCTGCATTCAGAGAGACAACATGTGTGACACGTGAGAAAGTAAAGATGATCCTTGTGTTTGGTTGTGCTGCCTTTCATACTCTTTTTCACTCACGGAAAACAAATCTAAGTCAGTGAAGTTTTCCACTGCATCTACATGCAATGCCTGTTATGAATGAGTGACATGTCATTCAAAAACTTACAGCCAATAGAAACAAGATTCCGCCTCCATATTTCAAATTGGCCAATAGGTTTATCAGAAATTCACCCGGAAGAAGACACAGTTAGATGTCATCACATGACGTCACACACTATCATGAGGAAAGTATTATTGTTTCTGGTGGGAATCATTGCAGTGAAACCCCAAACAACTGACTAAGGAAAAGCGGTTTCATTCATATGGAACAAAGTTATGAACAGAAAACAGCAAAGGTAAGAGAAGATTCATAATCATTAACGATCATTTTTCAGTTTTGGCAACTTGTCACAATAACACATTTTGCTGGTTGATGATTGTTGTACAAATTATTGCAGATAAACAATATTATTGGCAACATTATTTTGAGACCATTTTTTTCACTATTGTAATGCAAGTGCGGCGTATCAAAAGCAATAAACTTTAATTTCTCAAGAGTATTTAACGTTTTAATCTAAATGTCGAGGGCTTTTAAATAAAATAAATTACACAACATAATAAAATAACACCAACAAAAAAAAGACAAAAACCCCCAATGAAAATAAAATTGACTTTCAGTCTCTTTTAGCAAAAATTGCACAATCACAACCAAGTACAAGAAAAAAAATAAACCCCTGTGAAGAAACACTAAATAAAAACAATAAATGGAGTATCAAGTCTCTGTAGACAAAATTACACTTCAATAAATAATGAACAGTGATTGTTATTCCTTGACAGGAACGCAAATTAATGAAGCTATGGGGTGATGCCTGCTGTTGTGTGGCGTCACACGGGATGCAGCGAAACCACATAATGCCAGGACTGCTTCACGGATGCGGGAAGTGGTGGTGATAATGCATACCCATGCAGGAACAATGTGCGTCGTGTGTACTATGGTCATGCATGCGCTATAGATGTAACCACTACTTGACAAGGTGTAAATAAGTCGTGCGGGAGTGTGGTAAGTTTGCGCCAATGCGCACTATTTTTGGTCACAAATTGTGTGCCAATTGCGTAACTTCTGCGTAAACAGAACGCAAACAGTGTACAAACTAGTCTCTCCTCTTGTCATCCAGCCTGTTTGGTAGAGAGAGAGGAGAAAAACAAACACACATGCACGTGTCAATATATCAAGGCCAGCAAAATGATCGGGTTTGTAGTTGGTTGCAGTTAATTAATTTATTGATTATCGTGACAGGCCTGATACTTAACTAATAATACTGTTGAGAGTGGTTAATGTTTGCTTCGAGCTAAGTTAAGTTTGTTGTGGAAATATTATGATTTCATGGACTTACTAATGGCAGATGCTCGTCTTGGGAGTGTTGGCTTGGTTTTGATATTTGCCCATCGAAGTGCTTGTGTTTTGAAATGTACAAAAATTAGTTTTGCTGATCTTTTAGCTGACACTTGTTCCATTACAAAGATGCTTAGCATGGATATAGTGATGATTATCAATTATTAATATAGCCAGAGCCTTGTTGACCCTGGTATCGGAGTATTTCTGACACAAGAGGATACCTAATGTAAGCAGAACTGGCTCCGCCCAGAAACAGTGTGGGTCCGCTGTAGGCGGAGTCAAAGCTGGGGAAACTCATGATGTCATCAAGATGAGCCGAGATGGCGTCCAGGTTGACCCTCCAGGTGTAGTGACCGTTGTGCTCCACCAGGTTAGTCAGCAGGAACTGACGCACTGAGTGCTCCTGCGGACATGTTCACAGTACTTTTAGGGTCTAAGGTCGTGGTTACTGACGACTAAGCCAGTCCAGCTCTGACCTTGACCGTCCGGCGCAGCTGGTCTTCCGCCATGCGTCTGGCGGTGGAGCGTGGGAGGTCTGTGGAGATCTTCACGTCCTGCATGGCGCGGATGTAAGAGTGGAAGTTGGTCCTGGTGTTGCTCTGAGATGGACTGATGTCCACCACCACCAGCCTCTCCACCAGAGAGGGCTACCAGCACAAACACAAAGTTAGAGAGCACAGAAGATGGGAAGGGTCAAGCGGGGCACCAGACTGACCTGCATCAGGGCGGTGGTCATCGCCGTCTTCCCGCCCATGCTGTGTCCAATCAGGACGCACTTGTCGATGCGCAGCTGGGAGAGGAGGTGCTTCAAGTCACCGCTCATGGCCTCATAAGTCAGTGCTGAGCTGTGGGGGCTGTTGCCATGGTTACGAGCATCAACAGTCAACACCTAACTGGACAAAGGACAGTGAGGACACTTGCAGCAGGCGATGACAAACATCAGTGTCATGTCTATGTTACCTTTCGACCTGTACGCTGAACCAACGATTTGGCGATGGAGTGGAAGTTTGATTTGCTGCCAAACAAGCCATGCAGGAAGACCAGCGGCGTGCTGTCCCCCTTCCCATCAAAGACGTCATAGGTCAGGTTGACTGGGCTGGACCAACACAAGACATTAGTCTGATGTTCTATTCGTCACGATAACACTGCATGGGGTCCTTCACAATACACTTGCTCAATATCCGTTAGCATCTCTCCAACAACTAGTAGACCTTGAACCAGAACCTTTGGGTTCCAAAACCCAAGCCCTAGCCGAGACTTAACATCTGCAGTTAGACTAAAACCAGCCCCATAGTAAACAAAAATAAACATGCTTCTATTAGTAAACATGCTTCTAATAAGATAAGACTATTAAGTGTAAGCAATGACACAGCAAGCTAAGCGCTGACGTCATTGCAGTGCGACGTGAGATGTAAGCAGTATACATTAGCTTGCTAATTGTCATTTACGTCAAAGGTCGAAACACTCATTGGAAGTGTCAAACACATCAACCTTGACGTGATGTCACAGTGTTTGTCAAGCGTGAAATACGTCCACTTGTCTGCGCACAAAGTAAGAAGGCGAGTATGTCTTTGCAGCCAGCCGGCTAGCTAGCTAGCTAAGTAGTCGTACCTGGACGAGCTGGCCGCGCGCACGTTTTTCTGTCCGGCCAATACACGACACGACGTCCGGCCGCTCGGAAGTGTCCTCTGGACCAGGCGACACAGAGCAGTCATGGTACCGTTAGTTCCGCTAGAGGACGGTGTGATCACGGCATGTAAACCTCCAGATTGCAGCGATGACAGGAGGGAGGGAGGGGGAGCGAGAGCGAGAGAGAGAGAGAGAGAGAGAGAGAGAGAGAGAGAGAGAGAGAGACTGACAGACGTGGGGGCGGGGCGACAACGAGCCATTATTGGCATGCGTGCGTGCTGACGTCACGCGCAGACCTGGGGCGTTCTTGCTCAGTTTATTATGTAATGTGATTTTGTTCATTTCTATTCGCTTAGCAAGACTAAATTCCTGTTATTATAACTCCATCCATCCATTTTCTATGCCGCTTCTCCTCTTTTCAATTATATTTTCTATTTAAAAAAATAGTGTACGAGCGTGCCGGCGACGATACAATACTGTCTAAAACCTCTAGGTGGCAGCCCAGTGTTATAATGTAGTTTACATTGCCCGCTAAGAAGCTCATTTCGACCAAATAAACAAGACCAAAGTACTTATTTTGTTATTTCACCTGACTACAATTATTTTGGACTTCCATAACACTTGCGAAATCTTCTCTCGATAAGTTTCATCCTCAGTTAAAAGTGTTGATGTGTGTGCTTTCCTCACTTTACGCCCAAGCATTCGTTGCTATGGAGACCAATCTGCTGGGACAGGGCACGGCTGTCACCATGACGACGGCATGATGCAGCGGTCCAGGTGAGCACAAGGTACAACCCTGATGTACATGGCTTACTTGATTCATTGTTCATTGTTGCTAACACACACACACACACACACACACACACAAAACACAGTTTCACTTTTAGCTTAATTTGTAACAGCTCACAGTAAAAGTGGACTGGTTTAGACTGATTTAAGCAAATTCTGACATCTGAAAATAAAATCTGACATTTGAATATGTGCAATCAAATATCAGACAAAACAAATTATGCACGTTAACCCACAGGAAACCAGAGACATTTGTGTGTAAAGTAAAAAGATAGTGGCTGTACCACAGACCAAGTGGAACACGTACTACTAATTCAGGTCATATACTGTATGTTACATGTTCATGGTATTTCTTATTTGAAAAGAATTCTGTTGTGCTTAGTACAAATGTACATTGCATTGAAACAAACAACATAAACAATACGTCATGCCAGGCTTTCTGTAGCCATTTTAAGGCTAAAAGCTGGATAGCAACAGTTACCTAGTTAGTTTTTATATAAATTCAGTGAAGCAATATAGTAAGAATGGTTGATTTGTAGTATTTGACACCCCATTCAATTCTTTAAAACAAGCTTTAATGACAAAAAACACACTTTTTGTTTTGCACAACTTGAGGGTCAGCAAGGTTAAAAAAAACAAAAGCGTGTCAACTTTGTGCCTCGCTGGTTTCTCTATCAGCTGTTGGACTTTGCTGCAAGGTCATCATCTTGTTTTCTGCTTGCTACTCATCCTCACATGTTCCGAATGCACACTAAGAATAATAAGATTACTTTTTATTTGATTTACCATTGAGAAACGGTATTGGTGAGTGAGAAGAGAATGAGAAGAGGAGTTGACGGCCAGCATGAGGAGGAAGTGAGAGGTGCATCATGGGAAGTCCCGCGTTGTTTTCAGTCAGGTGAAAGGTAAAGCTGAGTCATCTTCTTGGAGTGTGGGGGCATAGGTCGGCCACTGCATTTTTACCCAAGCAATACGTACATTCCTGAATACATTTATTGGTTCATAAGGAGTTTCATAAGGAGTTAGCATGGTGTGTTAGAAAGTGAGTCACACTTTCGTCAGTGAGGCAAATTGGTCAAATTCCACATAGAGATCGCCTCCATCATCTTCTTCTTCCTGATAAAAGTGGCTTTGTGCAATTGTGTACTGATAAGCTGATAGATGTTCACAACTCCTCAAGTTCGTGGCATTCAGTTGTTCTCATTTGGTTTGGCTACGGGACCCACCATCACCCAAAATGACAAGTCGTGCCCCAAATCGCCGAAATTTTTCAACTAAAACTTGTTAAGTATCTTATATTTAAAAGGCTCGTTTGAAGCAATGATGTGGCTGCCGAGAGGGCCATAAGTTTTGCACGTGTTGCAAGCATTATATTTTTGCAAGCATTATACATCACATTTTTTTCCACAAATTCAAAAACTATTTGAACAAACAGTGTGTGTAAAGGTTTTCTGTACATGCTATATCTGAGGAGTTGAATGACGGCAGCTGGACTTGGACCTGGATGAGAGGTGAAACAATATTTAAGAAAATCAGGCTAGTCCAATAGCTCTCATTCAACTCCTCACATAAACAAAAAGTACAATTCAAATAGAGTTAAATCTACAAATGTAACTTTTTTTTTTTGTTTAAGTTTAATTATAATAGGAGGTCAATTTCTTCTGTGGACCACCCCTCTTCCTGGGTCAATAGGTCTAAACTGGGAATGAAACTATACCTGCAAGTCTTCATTGTGGGCGGAATTCCCCTACACACCCAACGTGAGCTGGAGCGGTGAGGGGCCATCCACACGGAAACATTTTCACGTCAAAACAGTAAAGTATTATATCGTTTCAGCCTTTCATTCAAACGAGAACGACGTTCTGGGTGACCTGAAATGGTATTATTTGAGTGGGAAAATCCGAGAACTCCGGCTTGTCGTTGGCCTTGTATACAGGCAATACGAAAATGATGACGTCACCGCCTCGCCGCCTTCACGTGACCATCAAAGTGAGCTTTGGCACACCAACATAATATGTGGATATTTCAACGGACAAGACTCACGCTAGTCGACATTCTCCTGATATTTTGCTGTCTTACACGCCACAATGACTCGCTGAAGTAATTCCACTTCTCGTAAGTCTTGAAAAGTGGACGACGACGGACTTCTGCACTTTCTTTCGTCTTCCTCTATGGGTTGGTGCGTCACGTGGTTCAGCCCGGGTGTTTGTTCACAGCGCCACACGCAGGTGTGCTTGGGTATTACATCGTTTTCACTCAGTGATTCGTTCCCGTCTGGATGCAACAATTTACTAATCCGGCACAGTATGGACGAGACTTTTTTTCAACCCGACAAAAAAAATAAAAAAACCTCAGGATCATTCCCGTGAGGACAGGATCTGAGACGCTTGTCTCTTTATGGCACGCTCTTCTCCAGCAGATATCCTGCTATCTAGCTGTGTGCCGGCCGGACGGCACTTTAAGTCCACAGTCGACGTCCTTCCCCTCCCACTCAAGCTTGGCCAAGTCACCCATAAACATGCCACACACCTCGTAGTGGTCTAGCAAGCAAAAAAGATGCATTCACAGACATCAGGTCATTATACAATTTCTTTTTGTCGAGACCGGTGACCCACCAGTTGAGAATCACTGCTATATGCTATATTAATTCTATATTCCTATGAGCTATATTTATTTAAATGATGTATTCATTCTTTATACCTATTTGCTATAGTCAGCAACATCAGTGTACAGTATGTGGTGAGACACATTATGACAGCAAAGACGTCTCTTTATTTGTCTTAAAGTCACATGACTCGTCTTGTTTGTTTGACCGTTTCACGTCTGGATGACTTTTACTTCAACAGAGAACGACGTTTATCCACACAGCTTTTATTGAAATGGATGACACACAATAACTTACAAACACGTTACACATTGGAAAATAGTTTCATGTTATTCATATTTATGTGACCTTGCATGTAAAATACACTAACACACACAAACATGCTACATTTACACAGGAAATAAACACTCTAATCCAGTCATTCACGGGCTGATGATAAAATACGACAAACAAATTCATGAACAATAATAATGCCGATTATAGAATATAATATCAAATATTAAGTCACGCCAAAATGTACAACATAAACAAAACTGCTGGTTCCTCCCACAGTGAAACTGTGAGTGGCCTGAAGCCATCACTGATACATCTTCAGTTTCAGTCTCAGCAGGAACGCTCCTAAGCAAATAGTGCACACACACACACACACGCGCACACACACTAAACAAGCAAATCCATGTAAAATGAGAGCACGCTCTTCTTCCTCATCATACACGTTTACAACCAAAGTTTCAGTGAAACACGACACCAAACACACACACACCCACACGCAGTGTATTTTATATGCGTCTCACACATACATGCACACGCACGCACACACACACGCGCGCGAGAAACATAATGAAGATTAAAGAAAAGGAGAAAGATTTTACATCACTTCATGTCGGAGTCTTTGGGAGCGAGACCTTCACACACAGGCACACACGCACGCACACGCGCACACACACAGGGCAGGACAAAGTGTCTCCACAAAATGACATGTCCTTCCATTAAAGGTGGAAAGAGTTGTGCTACACAAAAATACAAAGACAAGTGTATACACACACACACACACACACACATGCAGATCCAGGTTCAAACGTAGTCCTTGCGGTCGTATCCGGTGGCAGGGCCGTTGGTGCTGCGGGGAGTGGAGTAGGCCATCCTGGGTGGCTTGTAGCGTTTGTCTTTGGGGGGGCAGCTGCTGCACAAGATGGCGCCGCCAATCAGCAGCAGTGCAGCTGCACCCCAGCCGATGTAGAGGGCGGCGCCCAGCTCCCGCCGCTGTGCGTTGGTCACGATAGGGTTATAGAAGTCTCGCACGATGACGCTGGCGGTCCAGGAGGCCGGGATGAGGACCAGGAGGCCCGCTATGGCGAAGAAGACTCCGGAGACGATCATGACTTTGGCCTTGGCACCCTCCTCCTCAATGCAGTTAGTGCACTTGGCTCCCATGATGGAAATTAGGACCCCCAGCACGCCCAGGATGATGGCGATGATCATCATGGCTCTGGAGGCCTGCAGCTCCTGGGACAACGCCAGCAGCGAGTCGTAGACCTTACACTGCATCTGGCCCGTACTCTGCGTCACGCAGTTCATCCACAGACCCTCCCAGATAGTCTGAGCTGTGATGATGTTGGCGCCGATGAACGCTGTCACCTTCCACATGGGGAGGGCGCACGTAACGATGGCCATCAGGAAGCCAAGCACGCCCAGCGAGATGCCCAAAAGCTCCATGCCCATCGACATGGTGGCGCTCGGTCCCGGGCAAAGAGCCTCCTTTGTCCTTGACAGCTGTTAGAAAGTGAAGTGGGGGGGGTACGTGGAGGGCAGGATGTTGCTTTGAGGCGCCGCCACGGAAACAAAGATGCTTTATAGGGCAGGTGAGATGGGAGGAGGCCCCTCGCGGTGATGTCAGGAGGGGCCGTCTGCTGAAAACACACACCTGCACCTGTGCACAGGGCGGGGGAGGGGCTGTGTATGTGTGTGCGTGTGTGTTTGTTGGGAAGAAGATGTTTTACTCTTCATTTCCAAAAACAATGGCTGAGTAGAACGCTTCATATACCTGTAAACTCCAAACCAAATCTAGCGAGGACCGCTTTGGGGACAAACAGACAGCTGCTTCCTGCTTCCTAAACCATCCATGTTGGGAAAACCGTCCCAAAGCTTGGGTACAAACCGGAATAACTACTCCTAATGTAAACATGAGCTGGGTCCAAACAAAATGGGTCGCCTGCGACACCTTCAGCACACACGCACACGCACACGCGCACACACACACTGTCATTCTCCTGGTATCGGTTTGGCTCCTTCAATCAGCCAATCAGCAAGCCACCACATGATCACATGTACATCATCAGAGCTTGACTTATTATGTTGTGTATTCTTTACTGTACACTCATCCATCAGTTAAGGGGTTTCACTAAAAGTATTATGCTGTGTCTCAGATGAACGTACACTTCAATAAGTATAGTGTCTACACTGTGTACTTGGTTCCCGGGGGGGGGGGGTGCATTTTAACATTGTAGTGCTGTTACTGTTGTTGTTCACTTGCCGAAAATGACAATATTATGTTTGTTCTTCTCTCCTTCTCAACGGTGAATTGCAACCACTAGACAGAGCATTATCGGCAACATTAGCATCGCTTGGTTAAATAAATGTACAACAATGAAAAATAAATTTGCTCTAGCTTTTTCACTCTTGCGTGTACTCCCTGCTTAAAATGAGGCGAAGAATTCGTCATCACTTTTTGTTTGGACTACTCGTTGGCACTCAAAGACGAAATGAAGTGGCCCAACTGAGACACAGCACGTGTGTTATTAACACGCTTCAACACATCAACCAGAAAGCCACACAGAACTTCAAAAAGGTCCATGACAGGAAGTAAAGTTTCAGCGAAGGGAGCATCTTATCTATTAACACTGCTGCTTCACTTCGTTTTACAGTTGTACAGCAACTAACAGGAATATCGCCTTTCAGTTACTACAAAAAACCTGACACGAGGCAGTGAAATATAAATTATATCGCCGTGATTATCGTGTAAACGTGAGTGGCGCTCACAATCTGTGTCGATGCGCACGTATATTCTGTGTTCACACGGAACCTGACTCACCTCATTTGACTTTCAAAGCAGCAGAAAGTTCCTTACTCGTTGCTAACATGGAGGGGATTGGAAAGACTGGAACATTCAAGCGTTGACATACAAACATATGGTTTATTCCACACAAACACAAGTTAGATTGGCACGTCAAGTGTTACAGACAAAATAATACATGTTGTGATATTTTCTTTGAGTCACGTGTTCACCTTGCCACAAGAACCGTAGAGGTTCCTTCTTTTCTAGAAAAAACACAGCAATATTTTTATAAAAACGGTCTCACAGCTAAACTGGCAAAGAAATGTATATAAACTATACATTTTCATATAGAATTATATTTATGTTTATAAAAGAAGTTATTGAAAATATATAGATGTTTTAAATGTGATTTATATATTAAATATGGACAACAAAGGAACTAAATAAAAAAATCAGCATTAGGTCTACTATTTTTCTTCAAATAATTTCACTGGTACGAAATAGAAACAACAGTAGAAAACATCCTGCCTTACATTTATTTTACAACCACTCGGGCGACATTGTGCTTCATTTTGTTGGACTGTGTCTCAATTGGCGCACTTCCGTACTTACACGTAGTCTTTTGAGTGCATATAAGTGCGTTTAAATGGTCAGTATCGGATGTTGCACTCAAAACAGTCAAAATGGTGAGTACGCAGTTCTGGACACTTACCACCAACTTTTAATAATGGCGGCTGAGGATGAAACCCGTGACGGTGGAAAGTAGTGGAGTAGTGGGTAAATCATCATTTCCAGTAAGTGCGCGATGACAGTAATGGATTTGGGACAGCACTACACTGCCAAAATTGGCACACTCAGGTACACAGTGTACACAGTATACTTATTGAGGTGTACTGATGGAAGTATTCCATTCGAGACACAGCCTTAGTCCCCATAGACGCTGGCAGGAAGTGGCGTTGAAAACTCCCAAGTGTCCTCAGCATGAAATAAATACAGAGTACACAGTCTCCTGATAGGTCCAGACCATCACATTGGGTCCTTCAGCTTGCTAGTTCTTTACGCTAGAAGAGTTAAAAACATTTCAAGATGAGTCCACTGAAGAATGCAAAAGTCAAAGCAGGCGTGACCATCAGAAGTCTTCAGACGTAGTCCCTCCTGTTGTAGGAGCTCTGAGCCGTGGACCTGGGGGCAGCTGAGTAGGCCACGCGGCTCTGCGGGTGCACGCTGTACCTGCTGGGCTTCTCTTCCCGAGGGGGGCAGCTGCAGCACAGGATGGACCCCCCGATCAGCAGCAGGGCAGCTGCGGCCCAGCCCAGGTACAGGGCCGCCCCAATCTCCATCTTCTGGCCTGATGGGATAATGGGACTGTAGAACTCCACCACGATGGTGTTGGCCGACCACGACACGGGCACCAGCTGGGTCAGCGCCGCCACGATGAAGCCGGCGCCGGAGGAAATCATCACTCGGGCTTTGACGCCCTCATCTTCGATGCAGTTGGTGCACTTGGCCCCCACCAAGGAGATCAGGAGGGCCAGCACCCCCACAATGATGGAGACCACGGTGAGGGCGCGGGCCGCCTGCAGGTCCTGAGGCAGAGCCAGCATGGAGTCATAAACCTTACACTGCATCTGGCCCGTACTCTGGAAGACGCAGCTCATCCACAGACCCTCCCAGTACACCTGCGCAGTCACGATGTTGGCACCGATGAAGGCCGACACCCTCCACATGGGCAGCGCACAGCTGACCACACTCAGAAGCCAGCCCACAACCGCCACAGAGACGCCAGCCAGTTCCAGTCCGAAAGACGACATGGCGCACACGGGCGGGATGACAAAATTTGACACTTCAGCTCCTTGTTTGCACCAAAGATCCTGATGCTTTCACCTGGAGAACTTCCTCTGCCACAAACGTCCGCTCTTGCTGAAGGCCTTCCTGGTCAAGTTCTCCCTGGTCTCTGATACGCATCCACTCTGGTGTTGACTCCGAGACGACAATCCTTATCTGGACGTAGTTTTTATTGCTATCCAACCCGCCCTGGAGATGACATCAGTTGTCCAATCACAGAGTTCTGGCCTGGTTTACCACCTGGGCGTGTGCGAGCTGCTTCTCAAATAAAGACCTGGTTTATGGCTGAACCTTTTGCCCATGGTAGTGGCGGGCGTGTCGTGTTTATGGCCGTCAGCAGCTAATGATCGGCCAGGATCAAGATTCATATGTGCTGATGGCTGACCACACAAGACCACCACGCTCACTCTCAGAAATAGACATGCAGTACGTGTCCCTTCAGTCCCTTTATGTCCAATCTGCACAAATGTACTACATAGTGCTAACGATTGGACTCCAAGGTAAGTATTGGTACATTGGTTTCCAGGTCCAAAAAGGTACAGCAATGTTCTGAAACTGTAAAAGTGTCAACCATCGACAACATCGCCTCAGTGTTGTCCTAAAGCTAACAAAGATGGATGTTTTATGGCTATTGTTCAGTTGGAGATTGGAAGAAACCATTGTTTCTGTCTTGTTTTGATGCGAGGACGTGTCACAGAGTGGACATGCTAGTTAATGACAAACCTGATGTGCAGTAGCTTTTACACGTTCGCTTGCTGCCAACATTCTTCCGTGTTTTGGAATACATGGGTCAGAAGAAGCTTGTTTTCATGTTGACAATCATTGACGACATTAACTTGACGCACACGGTCTCATAAAGAACTTTTTTCGAAAATCCAAGAGGATGTAAGAGGCTGTAGTTAGCATCTGATGTCGACTACTTCCACGTTGGCTCAAGGTGAAGTAGGTCACATGTCAAAGTTTACACAATAAGCCACAGTGTTAGCCTGACACACTTTCATCGTATACGTGTAATCGCAATCGCACATTAATTTAGGCCACACACACGCAACGGCTCATCCCCAGGATAGCCTCAAGCTAACCTTGCTAACAAGTGATAAGATAAAAACTGATAGAAGGCCATTCACCGCTGATCATCCTCTTTTGGAGGGAAACAATTGTCCAACGCTTGAAATCATAAATCATAGTCATATATTAATGTTACATTCGTATTTTATGGTGTAATGTGAACAGTAGCTTAGCAGTAGAAGATAAACCATTGTGTCCAAAAGACATTTGAAGCGAAACTGTGGTATTTTTATGTCAAAAACATTCACTTCTGACTTACCGCCAGAAAGGACTGTTTATCAGAAGTGATAAAGAGTTCTTCTCTCTCTGTGCTATCGGTGTTGTTTTTAGCCACAGCTACCTGAACTCTTAAGAGTTAAAACCTGCTACCAACACTGATGTTGTCAAAATATACAACACCGTGAGGACGGTGGCCTTGTGTTTGTACTACAGACCATCAGTTATTCAATACAGCAATCAAACATCTAAGAAGAACACGTCACCCTCCACACACATGACTCACCAACAGGAGAAGACAGCACCAACTAGTGGCGTGGCGTGGCGTGGCATGCACACGGCACACCATCAGTTCACTCCCTCGCTCCACAAAGTCGTTCCTCAGTGTGTTGGCGCTCCAGCTCGTGGCTTGGCATGCACATTACAGTGGCGTCTGTGCACGAGGTGTCACCTTCAAACAGAAGCCATGTAAAAGATGTCACTTTTCAGTGTTTAGAAGCCAGAATGTGTTCATGGAAACACAAACCTCA
Organism: Dunckerocampus dactyliophorus; assembly: GCF_027744805.1. Taxonomy (NCBI): domain Eukaryota; kingdom Metazoa; phylum Chordata; class Actinopteri; order Syngnathiformes; family Syngnathidae; genus Dunckerocampus; species Dunckerocampus dactyliophorus. The sequence continues at coordinate 13,953,588 of NC_072834.1, forward strand.
CGAATGGATGAGTTTGGTTTCACCACATGAAGCAGGCTAACTATTCCACACAAATAAAGTTGCCTTAACAGGAATAATGATTAACTTCTCACATGTTTACCCAAGTTGGATTTATTACATGGGAACTCATCCAGCGCTATGATCTCATGATTGATGCATAGATAGATGCATAGACGTATGGAGATGGTACTAAAAAGTGAGACACTCACCCCTCCCTCCTGTTAAAGATAAGAGGTTTCTATTAGGATGGCTTCATTGCACGCCAACGTCATAGAAACTCCAAAACATGTAGAATGAAACAAAGCGGTGTGCCTCTCGTTAGTCTTATTTAGTTATTTGTTATTTCAGATTTTTTTTTGCTCAGGATATTCCTCTATGGGTGTAGATAAACACAAACATTGTTTGGAATCTTATCTATGTATAAGGCAGTGGTTCTCAATTATTTTCTGTCATGCCTCCAACCTGGGCACGGAAAGGTTTTCACACCCCCCCGATTTCAAATATCATTGAGAAACTGATAATATCTATTTATCTGTACTATACAGGCTGAACTCAAAACTGAAACCAGCGGAATGTAACAAAATGGAGAGCCGTGAAGCATACAAGCGTATTCAAGAGTCAAACTGAATGAGTACAACAAATTCATTCATGTTGGCAGGTCTGCACTAATGGTGAAAGTCCTCCCTGCCTCTCGTGTGTGTGTGTGTATACTGTACATGTATACCCTGGATATACACACACGCGCACACATATATATATTTTAAAAGTTAATACACACAATATAAAATAATATAATATAATCTAAATAAATATGTTCTTTTTAATTGAATTGATTAATTTTAAAATAAAAAAAATCGAAAATAGTTTATTTATATTACTATACATAATACTATATCCCTAAATGCTGCACGCATAGGCTAACATGTATATATCATACAATGAATATTTGCGCATTTTAATTGAATGTATAGAAAATAAATACATATTTTCTTTTTAATTTAATGATTGTGATACTATATTTATTATATATACAACCATACACATATCTACAAATTTCAATTATACATATAATATAAATACATAATGTGATATTATGCATTATTTTATTTATATGTAATATATTTTTACTTTTAAAATTTGTAAATTACATTTGGAATAATTAATGTTTTATTGATCAACTACTAAATCAATCAAATCAAATCCAATCAATGAATATGTTTTGGATAATGTATGTATCTTATGTGTATGTTATATGTCCATAATTTAGGGACACCTTGTATATCTTACTTTTCATACAGTATTTCAAATAATTGCAGGGTCATAAACTGTCATGTCAAAGCAAGTTTAATCCAGATGTGATCCAGATTGTACCTTAGTCATCAGCGTAAATGTAACATGTGATCATATGTTGCCTTCGAGCAGGATGTTGGTAGCTGGTTAGCTGCGTTGTTGACATTACATGCCTAACAACTAACAAGCCTTTTTGTTATTGTTGTTCAAACGTGAGTGCTGACCAATCAGGAGGCTACTTGCTGGTTATGCTGCGTATGCGGATGTTACCAAGCAATAAGTGACTTTGAAGGGGGGGGGGCTTGGATTTAATGGCTGTGTGGAGATTTATGGGCGCATGAAAGACTCTTTGTAGGCTGTCTGACGCCACTTTACAACCACACAGTCAACATCTTCTTCTTCTTCTCCTTTTTAGCCACAAACACAATGACTAAAGTGTGTTGTGGGCCATAAACAAGCATGCAGAAAAGGAGAAGGCTAGGGGGGAAATACGATGAAAGTGGCTCAACAAACCCAGGCTTTGTGCTCAAGGTGCAACTCGACAAAACCTAACATCCGCAATTATCAACTGACTTTGTCAAGTCCGGTTTTCGGCTTTGTGCGTTCGCATGAAAGGGGGCGTTTGACATCAATTCTACTTCAGCTGAAAAGTGAAGCGATCCCAGCCAGTGTATTTTACAAAAAATGAGTTGAGTACGTAATTATTATGGAGCGTTATGAGGAGGGTTAGAAGATTATAACCGCTAACAGGGGTGGATCTAGCTTTTTTGAAAATGCCGAGGCGCTGAAATGGAGCGGAGGGTCTGGGGACCCTCCCCCTGAAAAATTTTTAAAATTAGACCTCATTTCCTGCAATCTGGTGATATCTGAGGCCAATTTTATGTCCTTTATTTCAAGAGTTTGTTGTTATTTTTATCCTTGGAATATATCGTTTAAGCCAAAACATTCGATTTATAAAATTACCGGTACTTGGAGAAACCCATTTTAGCTCAATTTCCTGAAATATTTTCCAATTTGAAGCAGCTGTAAATTCCGAGGATTTGAGTATAATTTTATGTCACTGGGGATCGGCAATAGACAACAGTTTTCCTTATAGTCATGATGCCAGAACCTTTATTTTGCACCTCCACCTGAATAGCCATGTACAGCACACGTTCAATGTCCAATGTAAATGATCAGCCTGACAGTGGGTTCAGGAATAGCATGCGTCTCGGTTGCATTCTGGCATGTGCGTCCACCACGCGCCCATAATTCAGAACATGTACCTTCACCAGGACTGGGTGACTGGAATCCAGGATGGTTTATCATTTTATTAGCTTTTATTGTGGCCAAAAAAATCGTGGGTGCCTCAAAACGGGGGGTGCCCCCCACACCCCCTTCTAAATCCGCTGGCAGGGAGGACCGCTGGCATGCCAGCATGCTGCGTGTGAGTGCGCAAGTTAACACTGATTATTATAAAAACTATACCCTACTAGCCTTTTCATTTATCAGCGCTCAACATTGCACAACTTTGACAATAATAACTTATATATTTAAAAAAAATAAATACATTGAAGCAACAACTTTCGTTTTTTATGTTCGAAGTTAATGAAATATTTTAATCTGCTGTATCTCCTTGTGACCACTAGATAGCAGTGTTTTGCATGTGACGTGTTTTGTGGCGACTTTTTACATTTTTTCCTCTTTATAATAAAACAAGTGTTTTAATGCAGTTGTTTGATGTCTCAGAGTGTTTATTCCTCCAGCAAATAAGAAGACTAACAGGCTGAGTACTGAAAGCCTGGACATAACCTGGTCCCAACCAGGCTATGACCTTAGCCTAAGTTACCATGGCGATACAGCTGCTTTAAAACAGAGCTACCTTTGCTGAACATGCATGTCCGGCTTTCCACTCAACACAGCTCGCTAACCCACTAAACTCGCTTCATAGAATACCCCCTACATCGTCTGCTTCCGACAAGGTGACAGGTGACCTCAGGACACACTTTTAGTAGAGGAACTTTGAGGAGCCGCTGTCGCCACCCTCTGGACAGAGAAGGGAAGTGCACCCTTTCAAGTTAGATGATGTATGGCTCACTGTGATGGTGGCCTTCTTCTTCTTCCTTTGCTCCTCTATGGCCACCCACTACATGTCTAAAAGACGTCTGAACAACTGATCTCTGTTGTCTGCAGCTCTGATGTCAACGTGCACAATGGCCTTCATTTATGGCCAAAGATCTTTACTTTCAAAGGCCAAACTTTTTCTCACACATCCTGTCTGTGTTGTCATGCTCTGCTTGGAACATTTTGTCCTCGCGTGTTCCTATCTGACTTTCTTAGCGAACCATACGGATGCGTGTAAATAAGACTGAATTTCCAGCAGATCCAGTTTTATTTCTATCCAGTATGTATTCAGATTTAAAACAGAGCAGTGAGTCTATCCGGCGTTGTCTTTCTGTCAACACGGGTCTGGAAACTGTGACCAAATTTGACTTTTTGCGCCACAGTCTCAACTGGAATACTTCTGTCAGTACACTTCAATAAGTATACTGAGTACACTGGCTACTTAGTTTACAAAGCTCAAATTTTGACAGTGTAGTTCTGTCCCAAATCCATAACTGTTCACTACTACTGTGCCTCTTTCAAATTAGTCCCTCCCCTTCCACCACATAGCCAAGATGGTGACTGTTGAGGGTGGTAGTTGTCCAGCACTGTCCAGCACTCACCATTTTGAGTGTATTTTTTCTCAGCGTGAATACACTTGTGCACTGAAAAATTGAAGCGAAATTATGGAAGTGTGTCACTCGAGGCACAGCTTGTGCGTTTGTGTGTGTGCCGTAGCGATGTCACAGGAAGTCACTATATTTGGTAAGGCAGAATCATTTAAAAGAGAGTGAGTCACTGAGTAACCCTGCACCTTAAGGTGAAACCTGAGATGGCGGTGGTGGTGGTAGCATGAAGGGTCCTTGGGGTGGGGGGGTTGGTTAATTGTTATTGAAAAGTAAAGTGTGATAGTGGTGGTGTTTACACTGTTCTACAGGTAAATTCACAATGAGGCGGCCAGGCAAACAGGTTCTGGGCGACTGTAGGCGGATCCCATGATGGAGAGGCTTTGGCCCCGCCCCTTTCAGAGAGGCGATATGTACCTGCTCTCCTCCAAAGCCTCCCCCACTTAGCAAACTCACCCAGCCTGCTGCACAGCTCCTCAGAGAAGAACAACAACAACTCGAGGAAGAGCAGAAGGCTGCCATGGTGTCAGCGGGCTTCCAAATCCTGGGCGCCGCCCTCGGGATCATCGGGTGGATCGGTGCCATCGTCGTGTGCGCCCTCCCCATGTGGAAGGTGACGGCTTTCATCGGCAGCAACATCGTCACCTCACAGACGGTATGGGAGGGCATCTGGATGAGCTGCGTGGTGCAGAGCACAGGCCAGATGCAGTGCAAGGTCTACGACTCCTTGCTGGCGCTCAGCTCAGACCTGCAGGCCGCACGTGCCCTCATAGTCATCGCCATCGTGGTGGGCATCATGGCCATCCTGCTGTCGGTGGCCGGGGGCAAATGCACCAACTGCGTAGAGGACCCGGCCTCTAAGGCCAAGGTGGGAGTGGCTGCCGGGGCGGTCTTCATCGCCGCTGGCGTCCTCTGCCTGATTCCCGTGTGCTGGACGGCCCACAGCGTCATCCGAGACTTCTACAACCCTCTGCTGGTCAGTGCCCAGAAGAGGGAGCTGGGCGCGGCACTCTACATTGGCTGGGGGGCAGCCGCCCTGATGATCATTGGAGGCAGCTTGCTATGCTGCAACTGCCCCCCGAAGGACGAAGGCTCATACACTGCTCGTTACAAAGCAGCACGCTCCGACGCCTCGGCGCCGGCATCCGGCAAGGACTTTGTGTAGGAGGGACAAGACACCATGTTTACTGGGACACTGTGGTCCAAGCCCACACCTGGATGCAGACACCTCACACAGGAAGTTGTTTTTATATGTATACTTGTTTGTATGAATATTTTTGTTATTATTCCTCTTTTCTAAACTTTTTGTTGCTGATTTCTTATTGATGATGTATCATGTAAATAAATATTTTGTTTACAAATCACACCGCACCTCTCTTTCTTTGCACACACACACACACAACAGGTTGCCGTTAGTGAAAAGAGGGCAGCAGTGTTTCTTGTTGATCAGGTTTAGGTGTGGCACACACACATTTCTTTGTTTGCGTCAGTTAGCCAGCAGGGTAAAGTGTCTGCTAAATACTCCATGGATATGCACAGTAACTTGTATGTATCGTTTACCACATTTACACTCAAATATCATCAAATGTCCGCTTTTAAACACTTTTAACTCATTGATGTTCATTGTTCAGTTAAAGTGAACAATTTAACCTGTAAGAAGCCAGATCCATTTGTGCTTTAAGTAAAAAGATGAGTATACCACAGACCAAGTGGAACCCATAGAAAACATTTGTGATGTTTTTTTTTAAAATCTAAAATACAACTAATTCATGTCAAAGATGTTACATATATTTGACATTGTTCATAGTAAATGTATTCCTTATTTGAAAGCAACTCAACTTGACACTTTTTTGTACCACAAGTGTGCTTTGAATTGAAGCAAAAAAATATACGTTGGTGCCTCGGTTTTCATCATTAAAACGATCAAAAACCAAAACAAATTTTCCTGTAGGAAATCATGTAAATCCAGTTACCAATTGCACCCAAAAATAGTAATAAACAATACATGTTAGCGAGACCAAAATTATAATTTTACATACAGAAAACAATGCAAAATAATTATAAAATGACGAATGGATGCTGTTGATGCAGACTTGCCACATAGCTTGGTGAGATGGAATTGAATAGTGTTTCTCACATTCATTATCAAATTGGTGGAACTCTTTGGGCAACTGTCTTTGGCCCCATGTTTGGTTATTTAACAGTCACACTCAATAAAAAATGCATGGACAGTGAGTCAGCAACGTGTAGGGTGCTTTGCTTGGGCACTCCATTCCATGGAATGATACAGTACAGGGCAAAGTAAACAGACTAGTTTGTTATGTGCAATACTGGACGAAAACCCAGCCAACATACAAAAGGCATAATTTTACGTTTTTTTCAATGAAAACTGAATCATAGAAAAAACTGAGGTGTACAAAAACTGAGGTTTGACTGTATATTTGTTGAAAAACTGATATTTTTTGAGTGTCTTGCTATTATACATGGCACGTCCGGCTTTCCAAGGCAAAGCAGTTTTAAAGCTAGCAGTCTGATAGCAACATTTTCCTAGCTTGTTTTATAGAAATTAATTGAAGAATACAATATTTGACACACTATTAAAGCATTACCATTGTTAAATGGCTTTAAAATTAGCTTTACTGGCAAAAAAAAAAGCTTTTGGAAATGAGCTAGCTTACCTGACACACTGACATTTGAGGAGGCCATATTGGGATAGTCACATGACTGTCATATGACAACCACTCCAAAATGCTTCCTATATGTCACATAGGGACTTAATGAGTTCAAGTCAAGCAGAAAGCTGTATCGGACACATTTTAGGACATTTCAAGTGTTCCTGACGCATGTTAGCATAGCTTCTTATGGGTTCATGTTTGTTGCTCAATGAAAGTGAACACTAGAATGTAATGAATAATAACGTAAAGTCATGTTGTTGTTCTTTCAACTGAGCGATGATCTTTTCAACACAAGTCACCAATATTTCTATTTAGAGAATAGTGATTTCTTTCCACCTTTTTCTTAGTTTGAATAAACGCACTGAAACTATCACGTTAAATGTTTGCTCAAAGCCTCGCCAGTGTGTGTGTGTGTATGTGTGTGTCCGAGCTGTAATGCTTCTTGTAGACAATACTTGTGTATGTGTGTGTGCGTGCAAAGGTGGGCCATTGTAACTTCTCGTTGCAGGTGACATAGATTGTGTGTGTGAAAACAAAGAAGAAGAAGGAGACAGAAGACAAAGACCAGAAGAAAAAAGCTCTCCGGTGTCAATTTTCATCCATTGTGTGCGAGCACACAAACTCCGCCCCTTGATGTTAGACGAGACTTCGAGTCAGCAGTGAACGTCACTTTGGATCCCGGCGTGTAGCAATGGCGTCTCAGGGCCTCCAGATGCTGGGCGTGCTGCTGGCCTTCGTGGGCTGGTTGGGCGCCGTCGTCACTTGCGCGCTGCCAATGTGGAGGGTGACGGCCTTCGTGGGCGCCAACATCGTGACGGCGCAGGTGATCTGGGAGGGTCTGTGGATGACCTGCGTGGTCCAGAGCACGGGCCAGATGCAGTGCAAGGTCTACGACTCCATGTTGGCGCTGCCTCAGGACCTGCAGGCGGCCCGTGCCATGGTGGTCATCTCAGTGATGGTGGGTGTGCTGGGCGTGCTGGTGGCGGCGGTGGGGGGGAAGTGCACCAACTGCGTGGAGGACGAGACGGCCAAGGCCAAAGCGTGCATTGTGGCGGGCGTCATGTTCGTCATCGGGGCCCTGCTCGTCATGATCCCGGTGTCGTGGTCGGCCCACGCCGTCATTCGAGACTTTTACAACCCGCTGGTGACCGCCTCTCAGAGGCGGGAGCTCGGTGCTGCGCTATACATTGGCTGGGGCGCAGCAGCCCTGCTGCTGCTGGGAGGTGGGCTGCTCTGCAACAACTGCCCCCCTAGGGACGAACGCCCCTACGTGCCTGCAAAGTTTGTGTCTGCCAGGAGCGCCTCGTCCAACGTGGACTACGTGTGAGTGTCTTTGTCTAGCTCACACTGTGTGTGTGTGTGTGTGTGTGTCCTGATTGACTGACCTCCGTTTCAACTTTGCAGATGAGATGACGAGAGAAGATTACTTAACCTCAAATGAATTCTTCAGGCGGTCCTATGGACCTCGTGACTGCTGGCCTTATAGAGACTCGACTTGTGTCTCTTTGCAAATACCGTTACCTTCACATTTCAATTTATCCCCCAAAAAATCATGGTTTCAACCAGTCGATGGAGCATTATCGCCAACATTTCGATCACCTGATAAAAGCTCCATTGTACAACACTCAATAAAAATGAAACTTTTTTATTAATTTTATTTGCATTTTTTAAATAAAACATGTATACCTCACATTGGTGTTCACTACTTTCCACCGCTACGGGTTGCTCCTTAGCTGCCACCAAGTTAGTTTATCCCCTACCGTTTGTATGTGCAACATCCGCGTACTGAAAGTGCACTGCATTTTGCCGCACTTATGCACTCAGAATGCTACGTGTAACTATGGAAGTGCACCAATCGAGACGCAGCCAAAGTGACTGACAGGCTGACAGGCTACGATCTTCAGTCACAGCTCCATGGTGGGAACCTCGTCTCTTTTAAAATGAATGTTGTGCTTTGAAATAATGTTGACTTTGCTGCTCACAAAAGAGGACAAGAGGTCCACTGGTCAACCTTTGTGCAAAGCATGCAGGCATTCCCGGGAGGTGACTGTCTGTACTGTAGATGGTTTCAGCAGAAGACCGTTGCGCGGGACAGTGATTTACACGTGGTGTCACGGAGACAATAGCGGCCATGCACGCTGGCGCTCACGTTGCTAAGAAACCATTTGATGCGCCACAAGAATGTACAATGACTCCGAGTCCAGTAGAAGCACATCTGCCAGGATGTGTCAGCGTGATGGATCCTCAGCCTCCATCATGTCTTCTTTACAAACGTGTGACAGCATCCTTTATTCACCGCTGTCTCACAGGACGTGATGGACCAACACTCCTTTACTTGAAACAACTTTGAACTTTCATTCTTGGTAAGATCAGAACATTTGACTTCAGTTCAGTTTTGGTTGACTACAACATTAAAAAAGAAAAATAGAAGCTGGTGAAACAAAGATGATAAAAAAAAGACTTTTATTGTTGCAACAAACACTTGAAGTGCGTATATTTAGAAAAGGGGCAATGAGAGTGTTAAAAAACATTAATGGAAGACAGAAGAGGTCCCATTCTGCAAACATGAACATACCTCATCCAGTCTGAGTGGTTAGTCCTTACAGTTAGTCACAAAGAAAAACCCTTCACACAAATTCCTTGGCCGGGCTGGTAGATTTCGGGGCAGAGTATTTGGCGGCGCCGTAGCGCTCGCCTCTCGACGGCGGTGGGCACTGACAGCACAGCAGAGCGCCCCCGATCAGGAGGAGTCCAGAAGCCCCCCAGCCCACATATAGGCAGGCCCCCAGCTCTCTCCTCTGGGCGTCAGGCACGGCCGGGTTGTAGAAGTCCTTGATGATGGTGTTGGCGGGCAGCGACACAGTCACCAGGCAGAGTGCGCCACTCAGCAGGAAGAAAACGCCGGCGGCAATGGCCACCCGGGCTTTGGCCGCCTTGTCGTCTACGCAGGTGGTGCACTTGCCCCCCACCACCGAGAGCAAAAGGCCGAAGAGCGAGAAGAGGATGGCAATGACCACCATGGCCCGGGCAGCTTGGAGGTCCGGGGGCAGCGCCAGCAGGGAGTCGTAGATCTTACACTGCATTTGGCCAGTGCTCTGCACCACGCAGGTCATCCACAGGCCCTCCCAGATGGCCTGCGCCACCACAATGTTGTTGCCGATGAACGCCGACACCTTCCACATGGGGAGCATGCAGATCAGGATGTTACCGATCCAGCCCAGCACCGCGAGCCCAATGCCCAGAACCTGCAGGCCCAAAGACGCCATCTCTGTCCACAGGGGAGTGTCAAAGTGAAAGTGTGAGCAGTCCACCGCACACAGGAGCTTTTATAGTACCTTCAGAAGCTGACCAGCACCCCTCCACTCCCCCCTGTGGGTGGTCTTTGGCTTAAACATCCATCACTAGAGGGTCCAACACTCAGAGGCCTGACTGCAGCCTCACTCCAAAAGCTACTGTTGCTTTAAGAGACCACAACGAGCATGCTGACGGATGATCATCAAAGAAAGACACAGCTGTCCCTCAAATGGGATACTTTCCCCATAAGTATATTGAGTACATTGTGTGCTGTTCCCAAGTGCTCCAATTTTGACAGTGTGGTGCTGTCCCAAATCCATTCCTGCTGCACACTTACCAGAAATGATGATGGCAATATTTAGCTCTTCTTCTTTCTCCCCTTTTTAATGGGGAATTACAACTACTTGAGTTAATCCCTTCCCTTCTACGTAGCCAAGATGGTGACTATTGTGTGTCCAGCACTGCGCACTCACCTTTTTGACAGTTTTGAGTGCAACATCCGGGTACTGGCTGACTGACTGACATTCTGTTTGACACACTGACGCACTCAAAAGACTACAGGTGGCCCTCATGCTACGGTGTTTTGTGGTTACGTGCGTGTGCCCATAAATTTCTGTAATTAAGAACGGAATTTTAGTCCGTAGACATGAGACTCGCTCGAGAGCTAGTGTTAGAGCTACAGCTAGCACAGTGTGAGGCTCACGCAGCCACATAACTCTCAACACTTCTTTATTGCAAAAACAAAACAGGCTACTGTCGGCCACACCACGCCAAAACAACATCAGCAAACTCAACTGTCCTCTCAGCATGCAGCCACGCACACAGTCAGGACTCATGTCATGTTTACAGACAGTCGGAAATCACAAAACTCCTTAACACTACACATAACTACCAGGTCACTACAGTGTCCTCGAGCATGAAGGATCTGATACTGTGAAAGTGACAATAATAACTAAGCAGTGTAGTGGTCTTATTGCGATGGGAAGGTTCTTAATCCCTGACTTTTATGTTTTAATACTGTTTTATTTAATTCTTGTATTTAGTGTTTACTGTATTTTATGTGCTTTATGTGTTGTGTTACTTCATTTAGGTATAATCTAGGTATAAGATCCGACTTAGAGTCATCCCTCACTTACTGCGGTTAATCAGTGACGTGCGGTGAGGTTCATGGCTGGTGAGGCGCTGACTTCTTTGGAGTTTTTTTTATGTTAATACTGGTTGCTCATTAAGAGGAGAACCGAACAAAGAGGAGAATCTTCACTTTGGTTTAAAAAAGTTTTCCAATACTTCTTAGGTCCATGTATTTATTTTTTAAAAACTGAAAAACATTTGTGATTCTTATCTTTTATTTGTATGTGAAGTACATGAAGCCTTTCCTTCTCCAGGAAAAGTTCTGATACTTTGTTGCAAAAGTCTGATCACCTCCTGCTGAGTTTGGGCATGTAATCTTCCACCTTGGCAGTCACATTTATTCATTCATTCAGCAGAGCATAAAAAGTACTGAAGACATTTGATTTTCTGCTAGCTAGTGCTAGCCCAAACCCTGGCTTTTCCTGTGTGGTCACTTCAGTGACAAGCACCTTCCAGCTCACCCACGCGCCCCCGCCCTTTCAGGATGCAGCGGTACTGCAATAACAAGAATAATGACGTCACACTAGAAAGCCGTTGTGTTTCATAAATGATTCTGCAACATTGTATTATTGGCGAGATGCTGCCAAACAGAAACTGGCAAACCCCACGAGCCGAATCAATGTACACTCAGACTGTAGGTGGGGCTTGCACACTAAGCCGGAAAGCCGCGCTTACAGGGAGGGGTCTCATCTTAGGTTTCTTCCCTGTGTTTCATCAGGAAACCTGCAAATCTGCAGCTATTTGTACTTAAGAAAATGTTAAAAACAGAAAATACATTTATAACATACTTCAAAGGACAAATATTAATATTTATTTTATGTTACGATTCGTTTTTGTATATTTCATCATGACTGCCTCCACTGACCGCACGTCTCTGTGGTTAATTGGTTCCAGACCCGATCGTGATGAGCGGATTCCTTATTTATAAATGGAATATTTTCATATTTAGAGCATAGAAACCTGTTTATCACCTTCTAAATATGTTTTTTTAAGAGCCCTCAAGACATGAAATAACACCACTGTAATCATCTTTCCACTTGTATTAGCCCAAATAGGAGACATAATACAAGAAAAGAAGCCATTTAAGACATTCAGTCATCTGTCGATAAGAGACGGCCATGGCTTTAACCATCAGCAAGCTGAGCACTAACTAGTTAGCCTCCAATTTACTGTATTTACTGTGTTCTAAACTTAAGAAAAGGTTTCAAACGGAGTGGGAAGAAGGACAAAGAAGCTCAAAACATACCACTTTCATTGGACTTTTCAGTCTATCATGTCATGGCTGCTTCCACAGTGTGAAGATAATTTAATGTCATGTCTCAATAATGGAACATTACTGATGCCTAATAGCCAGAATGCTACATATACCCTCGTCTTTCAGTGTTTTTTTTTTTTTAACAAATAAGACGTCATGGTCCAGCATGAAACAGTGATCGTTTAATAATACATTTTTGAATCTGTGTTCCCTATTGTGTGAGTGGCGGGCGAACAGGAAGTCACGTCGATGATTCAGAGTTGATTTTTAGCTTGGCTTGGGTTACTGCAGCAAGAGCAGCCTGTGTTTTTATTAGGGATTATTGTACTTGTTGTGAGATAATGCAAACCTGCAATAAAAGCCTCCTGTTCCGGCGATCAAGTCTGGTGTTTGTGTGACTCACTGACCATTAAAGTAACATTACTGACACCTAGTGGTCAGTGTAAAATACTACATATCATTCACAGCATCTTTGCTTCTTATATTTGTATTTTACTTTACTTTAATGCTTGAAATTCCTTAATGTATGCCAAAAAAGAGTAAAATTAGCTTCAGTATGCTTTTTTTTTTTACTAATAATAGGCCATATTCAACCACGAAACAGCATGATTTATTAATTAATATATTTTGTAAAAATAGACCACATGTAACCACAAAACAGCATGATTTGTTAATTAATATATATTTTTGAAAAACCAGGCTATAGTGAAGCTGCAAAATTTGAACCGCGAAGTGGCGAGGGACGACTGTACACCAAAAGTGGTCTTACGTCACAGTCTAGGAATGTAGCGGCACCAGTAGGTATTCTATGGGATTGCGCAAATTGAGACACACCTATGTCAGTGCATGCAAGCATGCCCCCTGGTGGCTGTGAAATGCATAGGACTGATATGCAGCAATGTGATAGGACATGTAGTGTTGACATCATTGTGGGGTTTTTTTTGTCCAGGAACAAAACATGCACCTGCAAAGTTCATGACATCAAAGCACTGACAAGTAGGCATGCATGCAACCTGCTACCATGATGACATCATCTATCAACGTACAGCGTTGACATTTGATTCAATTTTCACTTTCAGTCTGCAAGTGTTGTCATTCTAGCCATAAAGGCTCCTTCCGCTTTCTGTGTGTGTCCTCTAAATTTCAGTAACAATGGGGGGGTGGACTAGCTTGATTGGATTAACGTTCTCTCACTGTTGATGATAAAAGTCAACAAGTCATCATGTGATCAGTTTAAAAAAAGAATTACCAGCGTCTCAGATGTGCTCGGTCGCAGTCAGGCAGCCAAAAAGTGCATGTGTATGTGTGAGAGAGTCTGAAGGTCTTCACAAGTGTTTCCACTTGCAATTAAGGCCTACAGCCAATCAGAGCGCACATAAATAGAGAAGGTGAGGCAGGACGCTAGCATTGTCACACTTTTATATGTGCATTTCCTGCTACACATGAACATGGCGTCTGCAGGCCTCCAGATGTTTGGCATCTTTCTGGCGACCATTGGCTTCCTGGGTGACATCATCGTGTGTGCGCTGCCCATGTGGAAGGTGTCCGCGTTCATTGGCAACAACATTGTGACGGCGCAGGTCTTCTGGGAGGGTCTGTGGATGAACTGTGTGAAGCAGAGCACGGGCCAGATGCAGTGTAAGGTCTACGACTCCATGCTGGCACTGCCTCAGGACCTGCAGGCAGCCCGCGCCCTTGTGGTCATCTCCATCCTGTTGGTCCTCATGGGCCTCCTGCTGGCTGCCGCTGGGGGCAAGTGCACCAACTGCATAGAGGACGAGTTGGCCAAGAGCCGTGTAGCCGTCGCCGCAGGTGTCTTCTGCGTGGCGGGTGGCATTCTGTGCCTCATCCCTGTGTCCTGGTCCGCCCATGTGGTCATCCGCAACTTCTACAACCCGATCATGAGCGACGCACAGAGACGTGAGCTTGGCGCCGCACTCTTCATCGGCTGGGGGGCTGCCGGCCTGATGATCATCGGGGGTGCGCTGCTGTGCTGCCAGTGTCACAGTCGCAAGGACAGCAGATACTCTGTGAAATACTCAGCACCGCGTTCTGCCGCCAGTGGAGGCGCGTATGTTTGATTTTTAACCTGTTTTAATCATTTAACCTTCTGGATTTTTAATAAATGTCAAATTTTTAAATCCAGCAACTTCTGTCTTTTTTTTTTTTTAAGGGATTACTTTATTTTAAATGCAACATGTTGCATGGAAGTTAAACTTGTGTGCTTTCTAGATTGGAAATGATGAATTGGTGTCTGCAGGTGTGCGAAGGTGTAATCATGGCCTTGGGTCAATGCAAGCAAACATGGCAGCTTCAACGTGAGCCACACCTGAATATACTTTGAGGAAGTGTCATTGTAACATGTTTGCGTCACAAATGGTTTACTTTTTTCAGACACTGAATGTTTATTTTAAACATTCTGGCTTGGGTGACCCCTAATTTTAAAAACCGTTGAGGGGAAGAGACTGCAATCACATTTCTTTTACATTTTAGGACCATTTACCTTCAGAAGCAGTTTAGACAAAGGGTGTTAATTCCTTGAAAGGCCTCAAAAGCTTTCACTTGTGGTCTTGGTGGAAAATGTGAGAATAGTTTACTGTGAATCACCGCTGCCTACAGGACTGGTGTGGAACGGCATCACGACAGTGCCAGGCGCTGCCTTCCAATAGTGATTTAAGCCACCCTTGACTTCCTCTCAGTTGTGATGCCGTGAAGAGGCCACTTGGTGTGAACGTGGATGTCACCTGTCCTTGTTCACTTTCAGCCAATGCAATCCTGGTTTGAACATTAGTTGTAGGTGGAGCACAGTGATGTGCTGTGACATTCATGGCTGGTGAGACACAGGTTGGTCATTAAGATTATAAAAGGTAAAAGTCCCATTTAACTGAAACTTTAAAAAAAAAAGTCTCTATATGAGGTACATGCATTTCCAGGAAAAGTTCTACTTTGCAGCGAAAGTCTTATCACCTCCTGGTGAGTTTGGGTATATAATGCTGCATCTTGGCAGTCAAATTTATTCATTCAGCAGAGCATAAAATATCTTGCATTTTCCTTGTTGCTCTCCAACTGGCTTTTCCTCCATGAAAGAATGTCAGGGACAAGCGCCTTCCAGCTCACGAAAGCCTGACCCCTTCAGGATGCACAGGTACTCAAAATGCCTCCCGTGTGACACTTCTATATTTACTCTCCCATTAGCAAGAATGTCACACATTCAAAACATTACATGGGCTGTAGGAGGTCAAGGTGTATAATGTTTCTCTAACATATTGACATGCTGACAAACACAAACTGGCCAGGCCATGACCTACAGTAACGCAGTGTGACGGCAGGCAGGCACACTCGGGCCAACCTCACTTGATCAGGAAATGGTCAATTCAGCAAATTTTACTTAAGAAAATATTCAGAACAATTGGACTGATACATAAAATCCATTTAGAATACAGTTC
Organism: Dunckerocampus dactyliophorus; assembly: GCF_027744805.1. Taxonomy (NCBI): domain Eukaryota; kingdom Metazoa; phylum Chordata; class Actinopteri; order Syngnathiformes; family Syngnathidae; genus Dunckerocampus; species Dunckerocampus dactyliophorus. Next base: position 13,969,387 of record NC_072834.1, read on the forward strand.
AATGGACAAATATTTGCTTTACTTTATTTGTTTTAATTTTTCATTGTGACTGGTGAGGTCCTGCCTCCCTTGAGTCCTCCCTTGATCACATTACAAATAAATACCTGCCCTTTAAAAATGTTACTAAAAAGCCCTATTTGTATACAATATGTTTTCTTTTTTTTTAAATTCTGTTTCCAAAGTTGTGATATTTGTTTCAGTTTATCCATCCATTTTCTATGCCGCTTATCCTCACTAGGGTCGCGGGTATGCTGGAGCCTATCCCAGCTGACTTCGGGCGAGGGGCGGCGTACACCCTGGACTGGTCGCCAGTGTACCGCAGGGCACATATAGACAAACAACCATTGACACTCACATTCATACCTATGGACAATTTAGAGTCTCCAATTAACCTAACATGCATTTTTTGGAATGTGGGAGGAAACCGGAGTACCCGGAGAAAACCCACGCACGCATGGGGAGAACATGCAAACTCCACACAGAAACGCAACATGCTAAACACTAGGCCATGTTTCAGTTTAGTGTTATTGTTTATTTTTACTGTAGTTGTAATTATGGGCGTTTTTGTTTGTAAATGGTGTGCTCTGACATGTGGCCACTGCAAAAGTAGTCAAATAGAATAACTACCTTGCTCATTTTATGCATGTTCTTCCTCGCTGGTAAGCTGGTGTTTGATGTTCATTATGGATGTATTTTTTTGTATTGTATTGTGGGTGACCATCAATTTTGACCCGCTCCCTAAGCCCTCCAAAGGTTGATCTCACCAAGTACACGTCAGCTTTTCAGAGTAGTGGAACAACACCTGATGGCGGCGGGGATTCCCCTGAGGGAAAGTCATTGAGGGTGACTTAAACTGCTACTGGAAGGCAGCCAAGGTTTAACCTTTTAAAAGCGCTGGATCCCGGCACCAGGGACAGCCTGGTTGTGTCTGTGTTGCTACGGCACCTACTCTATAACATTTATCAACACACTGTACATATGCTAAACATTCATGTAACTGAAAGGGCGTCCGCTAAAAGCTCACCCAAATCCATTTTATGGCGATAGAAGATTCAAAATACACTTTAAATGTCTAAGCCAGATCAGCATATATCATGAATCGTTTTATAAGACTATTTCGACAGGCTTCATCTAGCTTGAAAGCTAACTCTTAGCTGCTGCAACGGTAGAATTGGCATTCCTCTGCCGCTAAAACTCATTTGCTCTTTAAGAGGTTTAAGAGGTAACAGTGGTCGTTTGCGCATTGCAGACCTGCTTGAGCACACGACCACATATACCTGCCAAATGAGGGTTAAGTTGAGCAGCACCAGCCAGTGAGCTAAAAGCCCCGGCTGTCAACCCACTGTGCAGCACAGCTCTTGAGGCATCGGGAGTGAAGCTGACGTGACATACTCACACTGCCACAGTGTGAGCTGGCATCTGTTGCAAGTGGCCTTGGTGGAGGTCTGCAAAATATTAAAGTGACTTTGAAGAGTAAATCCAATGTGAATCATCGTTTCCACTCAGGACTTTGTTGATCTTGATGTTACAGCGCCACCTGTTTGTTTTGGCATGTGTGACAGAATAGTAGAGCCACAGTGAAAAAAAAACTAATCTGAGATTTTGAGAATAAAGTCACCAATTGAAAAGAATAAAATCCTACATATACAAGAAAAAAGTCATAAATTTACGAGAAAAAAAGGCGTAATATTACCTTTGCCTAAGGCCAAAGGTCACATAAGTCCACCCTTTTCATAGCTGTCTCAGGCAATGCCTGTTACGACAGAGTATTAAAATAATCTGAGATTTCGAAAATAAAGTCGTAAATGTATCCCTTTATTCGTAAGAGAAAAAAATGGCAATACTACGAGAATACAGTTGTAAATTTACGAGAATGAAGTTGTAAATTTTCAAGAAAAAACTTTATGTTACAGGCATTGCCTCAGACAGCTATGAAAAGAGGGGACTTATGTGACCTTGGGCATGTGGAGGGGGCGGGCTAAGGAAGGCAGAAGTGAGAAGGGCTAGCCTTGCTAATCTGTTTGTGCTCAACTGCTCTGTTTTGCTGCCACGTTATAAATAAAAGCTTGCCTGAAGCAAGAGGAAAGTTTCCTTCCTTCCTGAAGAGCCATGCTCTATTTTCCCTCCGACACGTACGACACATAATATCACGACTTTATTCTCGTGAATATATTCTCACAAGAAAATTACTTTTTTTTCTCATAAATTTACGACTATATTCTGGTAATATTACGACTTTATTCTTGTAAATTTACGACTTTTTTTCTAATGAATTTATGGCTTTATTCTTGTAATATTCTGACTTTTTCACCTAAATTTAAGACTTTTATTCTCGTGAATTTATTACTTTATTCTTGTAAATTTATGACTTTTTTTCTCGTGATTTTATGACTTTATTCTTGTAATATTACCACTTTTTTTCTTGTAAATGTATGACTTTATTCTCATAAATTTAGGACTTTATTCTAGAAATCTCAGTTGTTGTTTTTTTTATGTGGCTCTAATACTCTGTCGTAGGCATGCACTTAACAGCCTTGGAAAAGGCATTTTTTGTTTTTTTAAGTACTTGCTACTTCCTCCTCCTTCTTCTCTTGGGTTAACAATGCAGGAATCAGGACGAGCGAGAAACCTGATCTCCAAACTAGCCGAGTCCCTCCCTTGTTTGTCTTGTGTTGAAGTGGCAGGGTTTCAGGTGAGAGTTGTTTAGTTTGGCTGCGTCGATTCCAAACTTCTCCACATGCAGACTCTCAGCTGTGTGCAGAAGCAACATGCACACTCAGCTGGTGGGCATCAGCCTGGCCATCATCGGCCTCCTGGGGACCGTCCTTATATGCGGGCTGCCTGCCTGGAAGGTGACGGCCTTCGTGGGCTCCAACATCGTCACTTCTCAGATATTCTGGGAGGGTCTGTGGATGAACTGCGTCATCCAGAGCACGGGCCATTCGCAGTGTAAGGCTTACGATTCCATTTTGGCGCTTCCCCGTGAGCTGCAGGCCTCCAGGGCCTTGGTGTGCGTTTCCTTGGCCGTCAGCGTGGTGGCCGTTGGACTGTTTGTGCTTGGGGCTCGATGCACCACCTTCTTCCGCCACGACTGGCCCACCAAAGCCAACGTGGGGCTGGCGGGGGGCGTGGTCTTTGTGATAGCCGGCCTCTTGTGCATCATTCCCGTCAGCGTGTCTGCCCACAGCATCATCACAGGTTTCTTCAACCCACTGCCCACCGAGGAGAGGCGAGGGGAGCTGGGTGCCTCCATCTACGTGGGCTGGGCTTCCGGAGCACTGCTCGTCATTGGGGGTGTGCTCATTTGCTCCACGTACAGATGCTAAAAGCAGCCAATGCCTCATCAAATAGTGAGGGTCACATGTACACTGTTTACTTTCAGTTTACTTCGAACTTTGGTCGGAACCTTTTCCTACTTTAATTTCTAGCATATAAAGTACAATACAACTGTGTCCACTGATGTGACTGTAAATACATTTTGTAAATGTGCTCATAGTTGTGTTTGATTGTGTGTTTTCTTTTACGCTGTGTTTTTATCTGATATCTGGATAGCACATAAAGAAGAATATTGTGACTTGCGCTGTACAAAATATGCCACGTGACATAAATGTTGCAAGCTGTTATTTGTTATTTATGTTATTTGACCAATGTCCTCCTCCGAGGAAATGCTTCTTTGAAAAGACTAACATGACGCAAGAATAACGTATGCATGCACATGGGAGAGGGCCTTTGATGAGTTCCTCCACACCAACCCTTAGCAAAAAGTATACTTGAAGTTCATTTTGTTAAGTATACTTACTATACTCGAAATGCATAAAAGAATCACAGAACATGTGTTTATTGCATCAAGGCTTTTTGTCAGGAAACTCTATTTCAACAAAATAAAACCCCAAAAATGTTAAAATGCTCTGGTTGAAATGATGACCATTGTATTGTTATAATAATACCATTTTATAGCAATAATTAGAGCCAAAACTGAAATCATAAATGCACTGTCAGCCAACAAACACACTGACAGCCAGCTCCTCTTCTAATCATGTAAGCTTTAGGGCAGGGGCATCCAAACTGCGGCCCGCGGTCCAGATTTTAGTGACCCGCGGCAAATTTTGACTATATAACTGAATATGGCCCGCACAAGATGCATGAGATCAACTCTGTTGCACTTCTCAGTTTCAACACTAGATGGCGACAGGCATGTAAATTCATATCTGTGCGGTGTCACGTCTACAAGAGCCATAATGATCAGAGCACTTCAGGCAGAGCTCTTTATTTATGATGCACATGCGTCAGCAATTCTTTGTTTACATTTTGGGCTTCTTTGACGTTTTGGGTTTGGTGAATGTAATTTATTATGTGGTTTAAATAAATGGATTCATAAAATCAATTATGAATGAATTTTATACTTTCATTCATACCATCCATCCATCTTCTACCGCTTATCCGAGATCGGGTCGCGGGGGCAGCAGCCTAAGCAGGGAGGCCCAGATTTTCCTCTCCCCGGCCACTTCATCCAGCTCCTCCCGGCAGATCCCGAGGCGATCCCAGGCCAGTTGGGAGACATAGTCTCTCCAATGTGTCCTGGGTTTTCCCCGAGGCCTTCTTGCCCCGAGGTCTGACTTGCCCTGAACACCTGAGGCGTCCGGGAGGCATCCTGACTAGATTCATAGACTTTATGTAATTCAATTTGTCTATTGTTCTATATTTGTACTTTGGAAAAAAACCCAATAATTATATCATAAAAAAGCACTGCATTATTGCTAGACAGACAGCATAATAGATTTATGCATATATCTATTATCTCTTATCTATTCATTGACTTATAGGCAAGTTAGAAATGCCACCTCTGTGGACCAAATGCTGCTGCTAATGTCATCAAAATGACCCATGGAATTAAAAGGTTTTCTGTGACCAGAGTCAGTGACATCAAGACATGTTTTGAGTTGTTTGTGCCACTGTCGCTGAAAAGAGTTTGCTTTTACAGACACCACCACTGTTGTCTCATATTGTCCAAAAATGTGATACTTATGTCCACTCTTCACAAAGACGCAGCTGTATCATCAAAAAGCCCACAATTATCCTTGACTATAACAAAAACAAAGGAGGAGTAGACAACACATCCTGACGCATGTGTCTAGGTGTGACACAGTGGTCGTAGCTGGTTGGCGCCGGTCAAAACTAAGAGTGCCAAAGGTTGTGATAAGCAAATGCAAGGCCAGAAGCGAGTGATACAGGTACAGCGAATGAACCAGTCTGCTCTGGTCACGCTATCTAACATGTGCCAAGAGAGGCCTACTGTATATGTAACTACATCTAACTGTCTTCTCAACCTTTTCAAATGCAGGCTGGTTAACGTCCAAAAGAGCAGTTTGACTGTTGGCAGTTTGATAAGCATCGGAGCAGTTGTTGGATGGAAAGGATAGTGGATAAAGTTCCTTAGAAAGTTCCAAAGCAAACCTTTGACGAGAAATCGGGAACCATTTAAAAATGGAAGCTCAATTGACAGAACTTAAAAGGCTAATTTCATGTGTAGAATGGCAGACGAGTCCATTGTTAAGTCACACATTGAGTGAAGGGACCCATTGTGCCCCGGGACCCAGACGCTGCAGCCTTTGTCAGACAGCTGCAGACCAGCACTCCATCCATGTCATAAGTAACACAGAGAGAATCTGCATCAGCATCCTCCTCAGCCGGCCCTGCCTCAACACCTACCAGAACAGCCTTGGCGGCCGCCCTCGACCACCCCCTAATACACACTGCACCCAATACCCAATACGCACTGCTTGCCCCAGCAGGTGGTGGTTCTATCGTTGGCTGGGCCTGGCCAGGGCCCACTGGTGAATGGCCGACCATCAGGCGCTCGCCTGCAAGTCCCTCCACCGGGCCTGGCTCCAGGGCGAGGTGTGGCCCCTCATTTCTGAGTTTCTCATAGGATCTTCTGAATCTTTGTCTGGCCCGTCACCACCTTTCCTGGTTGCCTCGCTGGTGAGATGTTCCGGGCATGCCCAGCCGGTAGGAGGCATTGGGGCGGACCTAGGAGATTATGTCCCAGGCCAGCTGTGAGCTCCCAGTGGAGCTGGAAAGGGAAGTGTGGCCCTCCCTACTGAGACTGCTGCCCGCGCAACCCGAACCCAGATAAGCGGAAGAAAATGGAATGGAAAGGAATTCACAATTCAATTCAATATGGCAGTGAAGATAATTACACATAGTTCTTCAATAGCTCTGTACATAACCGGAGTCGTATGTCAGTCAAAATTGCCACATAGCTTCATATTTTATACAGTTCATGTTAGCAGTTAGCATTTACTATCAAACATGAGACATATACAAGAAATGATCAGGATTATGCAAAAGACAATGCAGCCGAAGTCAAGGTAACATATTAAAAAGGTTTGAGCAATGGACACATTTTCCAATTAATCATGAAATAATAGTTCCACAAATGGAAGAGTAGAAAACACATTTGTAGAGTGGAGTTCAGGAGCCATCGAACAATTTACTTTTTTTCTACATAACTAGCCGCTACAAGCGAAGGGATAACTTTTGTTACAGATACCGCTGTATCTTCCCGCTGAGTTAGTCGATCCTTAATCACAATAATAAAGATAAAAGTTGCATTTCTGTGTGTCGCTTGAGACGTCTGTTTACCGCTAACGTCCCGGTTTATTCATCACACACCCACTTGCTTGAATTGCACTGTCATTATATTATTATCCCTTTTGCACATCTCAGTTTTACTCTTTAATTACTTTTTAATTACTGTATTTATTTAGGCCGCACGGTGGTTAGCACGTTGGCCAACACAGCTTGGAGATCGGGAAGACCTGGGTTCGATTCTCCTCTGGGCATTTCTGTGTGGAGTTTGCATGTTCTCCCTGTGCGCGCGTGGGTTTTCTCCGGGTACTCCGGCTTCCTCCCACATTCCAAAAACATGCAGGTGAGGTGAATTGGTGACTCTAAATTGTCCATAAGTATGAATGTGAGTGTGAATGGTTGTTTGTCTATATGTGCCCTGCGATTGGCTGGCGACCAGCCCAGGGTGTACCCTGCCTGTCGCCCGAAGTCAGCTGGGATAGGCTCCAGCATGCCCCCGCGACCCTAGTGAGGATGAAGCGGTATAGAAAATGGATGGATGGATGGATGGGTATTTATTTATTTCTGAAGTGTTGTGTACATATGTACAGTGAGCTCTCACTGTACATATGTACACAGTTTAACCGAAGTCAAATTCCTTGTTTGTGTAAGCATACTTGTGTAAGCTGATCCGGATTATTCTATATTATTGTACAATAGATCTAGTAAAAAAAAATATGGATTTACTAACTGAAACTGACCAACTGCAAGGTAGGCTTGAAAGACGAGTGTGCAGAACATAACTCACAGTTTTACTTGGACACATTCAAATTGAATATGTCAGTAACATGCATGGTCCAAAAATTAAATCTCTGGTTTGATTCTTATTTATTTCATGTTACTGAACCCTGTGGTATACATTGTGATTGAAGAGGCTGACACACACAGTGATAAAGTGAGGCATGCGTGTGTTATTTTTCCCTAACCTCGTCAGGCAGACAATGTGAAAGGAATGGATGACATGATGTCACTGTTTCAAGACTCCGCCCCCTCAGGTCCCTAAAGAGAAGGTGTGGTGCGTCTCCACCTGAGTAGTTATAGTCTGCCAGTCGCTCAGGCGACAACAGGCACAGGACGCTGCTGAATATTTCAACAACAAGGAAGGCTACAGAGGCCCAGGGAGGAGGGGAAGATGAAGATACAGTAGGGGAGGGGCTGAACGAAACAAGAACAAGTCCAAAGTGAGACACACCTGGAAAAAAGCACCTGGACACTTGCAAGCTAACAAGAAGGCACTCAAACCAGGCGTCTGTCACATGTGGACCAACAAGAAGGAGGAGAAGGGAAAAGACATCTGATTGACGTTGCCATGGCGTCCATGGGCATGCAGATGCTGGCCAGCGCCCTCTGCCTGCTGGGCTGGGTGGGCATCATCATCAGCTGCCTGCTGCCCATGTGGAGGGTGACGGCCTTCGTGGGCAGCACCATCGTCACCTCGCAGACCATCTGGGAGGGCATCTGGATGAACTGCGTGGTCCAGAGCACGGGGCAGATCCAGTGCAAGCCCTACGAGTCGCTCCTGGCGCTCAGCGCCGACCTGCAGGCCGCCCGAGCGCTGATCGTACTCGCCATCGTGACTGGCGCCGCGGGCCTCATCCTGGCCTTTGTTGGGGGGAAGTGCACCCGCTTCATGGATGACGAGCGGCCCGGGTCCAAAGGGAGAGTGGCGGTGGCGGCGGGGGCGGTGCTGATCGTCACAGGATTACTGTGTTTGATTCCCACCTCGTGGGCGGCTGGCGCTGTGGTCAGGAAATTCTACAGTGCTGCCATTGATGCTCAGCGCCGGGAGATTGGTGCGTGCTTGTACATCGGCTGGGGGGCATCCATCTTGCTCATCCTTGGAGGGGGATTGTTCATCAGCTCCACGTGCCCCCTCAAAGCGCACGACGCTGACAAGAGCCCATCGGTTCGATACCTGGTGGTCCGTTCCTCAAACGGGTCCAACAGGCCCGGCTCACAGCACAACAGGATACCAGCAGCTAAGCCAGCCGGGGCGGTTTTCAACCGGCCTCCGGGCTACGAGGGGACCTCCGCAAAGTCTGAGCCGCCTGCCAGGACCACTTGGACAGACGGACCTGAGCCAGGTCTCAGACAAGGGTCCGAGAGGTCCTGGGCCCCCTCAACCAAGTCTCAGTTGAAGCGACAGGACTCGGCACCATCGGAGCAAAGCGAGGCTCTGTCCACCAAGTCTCAGCTGCAGCGGGCTGAGCTGGACCAGACTTTAGACTCGACCAAGAGTGAACACGAGGACGCGTCTGCCAACCCATCAAAGACGTACATCTGACATGTGGACAAACTTCATTTGTAGTCTTTTTACTACTTACTTACTTCTGGGTACTTCTTCTACAGGTACCGCAACACAACTCACAAAATACTCTTTAAGCGTATTTAAGTCGTGTCACAATGTGTGATTTTTAATATATATGAATTATACCGTGACGTTTTAATAACAAAGACACTTGCTTGCCGCTGACTGGTCGACGGAAGATGTCCCAAGATCCCAGGAAACAATAAGACAGTAAATAACAGAAAGGTAATATAACAGCCAGTAAATAAATGAACTGAATAATAACAATAATGTGCACTTGTGTGTAAATGTGACTTTTTAACTTCATCTTTTGAATAGATTGTTTTTAGACTGATTTGTGTGTATTTTATTTTATTTTTCATTAAACAGCAGTTGCAAGCTTTTCGTCATGGTTTCAATAGCGTCACAGATCCACCCCCGTTCCTCACCCGCGGGACATCTGCTGTCTTCCACTGGTCAAACTGGTTTGACAGAAAGTGTGCTGCCGTGTTTGCGGACTTCTTCCTTGGTTTCACTCATCGTGTTCCTGCATCATTTGGGACCTTTTGTTTTTGCTTTTGACGTAAACACTCTTATTACTATAAACTCATGGGAATCTTAACCCACAACAACCAAGAACCATTTGTGCTTAAAGACAAAAAAATGGTGGATACACCACTGAACAAGTGGAACACATTGAAGACCCCATTGTTCGTGGTCAATCTACTCGTTATTCAAAAAGAACTCAATTTGACCTTTTTTGTGCTTAGTGCCACAAATACACTTTGACTTTAAAAAAAACATATATTTATTGAAAATTATTTAAACAGTGACATTTATTGAGTGTCTTATTAGCACTTTTGCTGTTGTGACAAATATGTCAGGGCAGACTTTCCACAGCAATTTTTAGGGTAAAAGCCAGATAGCTAGATTTTCCTAGCCTGTTTTACATGGATTTATTGAAGAAATATGGAAAGAAAAGTTTAATGGTAATGTGCGACACTCTATTAGCATTACAATTTTGAAAAATGAGCTTTTGGAAATGAGCTACCTTACTGCCGTATTGGGATAGTCACATGACAACCCATTTTTTCCCATCGTCACTTAGGAACTTCATGAGGTCAAGTCAAGCACAAATCCAAGCCATTCCAATCCACTTGATTTATATAGCACATTTTGTAAACAGTTTCCAAAGTGCTGCACAAAGTTGTAAAACAATATTTCACGATTGGCCGGGCCGAAATAACTAGGATCCCAGAGTCAGGTGATATACCTGAGTGAAGTTTCCTGGATGCCTCATGACAGCTCCAGTGTGCAGATAAAGTGTCAGAAGCCGAAAACCACACAAAGAAATCTCAATAAACACCCCAAAGAATAGTGCAAATTAAAAAATGTGCAAAGAAGTTGAAAGACAAAATGAACAGCAATGCAATTCATTCATTCATTTTCATTTATTTCAAGCAAGTGAGTAAACAGCACAAATGACCAGCATCGGATAATGCAAAGACGTTCAACAGAATACATGTAAGATCTAAAATTAAAATTGATTCAGTTATGCTCAAAAAGAGTGTGAAGAAGAAAAAATGACTGAATAATAATTGTAAAAATTACAAATGGTGCAAAAAGAAATTTGCAATTTGTCATCATTTACAATAAAGTCATTTATGCACTTAGTGACTAAAAGAGGTCATATGGTTCTATGTTTACATACAGTTGCATAGATTTACAATACAACACATGAAGTTGCACGGCAGCATTCTTCCTAACTCAGTCTTTTTTCTTGTTCTTTGACAGGAAGGCGAATTCTGTCAAGAAACTTGACCCCAATTACCTCCTTCCATCCAGAAATACATTGAAAACAATGTTGAAATCCAGATACACTGAGACCAAAGAGAAAGCGATGGTTCAAGTGAAAATGGCCAATGCTGTCAGCTTGACCTCAGATATGTGGTCATCAATAAACATCTATGCTTGCTTAATATATGATGTTTTACAATTGGCCACCAGATGTCGCTGTGGGGAGATGTTTCCAACGTTCCAAAAAATCGATTCTTTTTCTGAATCAATTATACCAAATGAGTCCATCGTTTCAATGTTTAATTTCTGCCATCCCTGGCTTTGTTGGTGCTCCATGGAGTGACGACAGTTGAAAGGGTTTCCAGGGTCGAAGTCATAGCCAAGATGGCGGCGGTTCAGCAACTCGCTGGGGGGCGTATCCAAATCGTGTGAAAATAACCACTTAATTTCACTCCTATTTCATAGTTTATTTATCCATGACAGCAGTTGACAAAAATGTTTTATTAAACGAGTACTTTCATTTTGTTATTTTTGCAAACTTTTTTTTTGGTGTCATGAGCACTTTAAGCAGGAATCGTGTGATCAGATATGAAGTAGTCACCCTGGCAGAATGACGCGCCCACGTCATCGTATTGTCTTTGCCTTTACTGGCCATCTTGAGCCATCAAGTAAATGCAATGACAAAAAGCAAATGGAAAAAACAAAGACAATACAGAAAAAACAAAGACAAAATGGAAAAAGAACATGACTATATTTGTATATTTATTAAATTATTGTCTTTATATTTCCACGTGTATTCCCTTTTAATTTTGTCATTCCTGTGATTCCGTATTTTATGCTTAAAAATAATTTATAGAAAAAATAGGTTAAATTTGCTTAAATATGCATGTTTTTTTCAAATAATAGGCTGTGTTCAACCATGAAACAGAATTATAAATTTTGGATCAAATGCAGCATTTCTTTCATGGAGTTGTTTTTAGGGTTTGTGTGTGTTTTTGTCATCTTAAAAGTGGACATGATTGTGTGAAGGAGGTAACAAGGTGCAGAAAGTGGCTAACAACTTGAATGAATAATGGTGGTGTTTATTCATAGCTGTATTGCATATAACAAACTGTGACTTAGTGCTTATGTCACACTTAAAGCTTCTTAAAGAGATACACACATCCAGGTATGTAGCCTTCCTCGTACGCAGTCACTGCTCTCTCCCACTCCTTCACCTCTGTGACCTCGACGCAACACCACAGTCCCTCCTCCTCCATCTGCTTTATCTCGTCCTCCAAGGCCGCTTTGTAGCTCAGGTTGTCAATGTTACCCCTGGTCGTCATGCAGATGAGGCCGCCTGTGTGGCAAGGAGTTACAAGTCAAGATACCACACACACAGAACCATAACGGTATAGTTGCACCCAAAATTCTCACCCTGTTTGGCAGCCTGACACAGCTCCCTGATGACCTTCACATGAATGTGGGCCATGCTCAGAGCACCAACGATTACCACTACGTCAAAGTGATCTGCATGGGGAGACACCATGTGACGTTATAAGATCATTGTGTGGGTGCGCAACAGACATGAATAAATTAATGACCTGATTGGACAGGAAGCGGATTCTGGCCGAGCACAGCCAGCTTCAGGTCCTGGTAGAGTCCAGTCTCTGTGGCCCGCTGCAGCATCGCCTCACTTCCATCCACACCCACGAAATGTTCAAATCCGTTTTTCTTCATCTGCACCAAAGAATCAATATTTCAGCTCATTTTTCATTGGTCTTTGGCAAATATTGTAGAAATAAAATGAATTCACTCCTAATGAAATACAGTCCTGATCAAAATTTTAAGACCAGTTGAAAAATTGCAAAATTCTACATTTTTGCACAGTTGGATCTTAAGGAGGTTCTAAGTAGAGCTTTAAAATGCAAAAAGAAGAAATGGAAGTGAGACAAAAATTTCTGAGTGAGCAATTTAATGCAAATAACCATGAAAGGGAAATAGGCTGTTCATCAGCTGATCAAACATTTTATTTCTTTACAATACAGAAATAAAATTTTCATAAAAGGGGTCAGTAATGAGTAGCTGCACCAGTCTTGTTGATCACCTGAGAAATTGGTTTGGGCATGCTTGATGCCAGTGTTTCCTGGAGGTGTTTCCAGGTGGTGAAGATGGCTTCCTGGAGGACATCCACTGTCTGGAAGTGATGTCCATTTTCGTAAACTTCCCTTGCCATCCATCCCCTAGGCCTTTTTTTGTTTCCCTTTTTGTGTGGCTACACCCTGTACTTTAGTTAGACTATTTATATTTTTGTATAAGTATATGTATATATTTCTTACTCCTGCGAATGACTACCTTTGTATTAAGCTTTTTGTTTCAAACCTTGTGTGGCGTCACCTGCTGCTGCACCCTGTTCTCTCCGTCTCTCTCTGTCACAGCTTGGCGTGCAGCAGGAGCCGGGAAAACTGGGCACACCTGCAGCTCATTAGTCCTTCCCCCTACTTAACACGGGGCAGCTGTGAGACGCTGGTTCCTTCCATGTCAACTCAGACAGTACACTCGTGGTTCGTCAAACTGCTCAAGCTCTTCAAGACTCGGTGTCTCCACAGCTGGGGTGTTCCAGTTGTCCCTTGTCCTATTCTTTTTGCAAGTTTTGTGTTGAGGACCTTTTTTCCTGGGGCACCGCAAGCTGCGGACCTCAGCGCTTTCTGTTCACTACTGTGATTACCTCCACGCTGAAAGCCTATTGTCATTCGCTCACCCGCCCTCCGCATTCTGTGGTCCTCCGCACACGCAAGTGTAACACCTTGCCTTGTCCTCCCTGCATTTGGGATCCAAACACTGCCTTACACCAATCATGACATGATGACTACAAGTACAGTCATGAGATGCTTATTTTGAACAATATGTTCTCAAATAACCAAAATTTGTCCTGAAAAAGCCAGTCATGACCACATAGACGAGGGTCTTCAGTCACCAGGGATGCCACCTGCAACATCTCCGCATAGCCACCTGCCGTTTGACGCCCCTGCACAACCTGAAGTTCCTTTGTTCCATTGAAGGAAAAAGCACCCCAGATCATGATGGCACCCCCTCCACTGTACTGTGCGGAAAACATCTCAGGTGGGATCTCCTTGTCATACCTGTAACATTGGAAGCCATCAGGACCGCCAAGGTTACAAGCAATGAGGGCCTTGAGAGGCCTTCCTTACACAGCTCAACAATCCGACCGCATTCAAAGGGACAAAGCTTTTTTGCCTTTGCCATCAAACGATCATGGCAGTGTGAACACCTGACAGAAAATGACACTGAAGCCACATTTTTGCCAAGAGTTTGCCTTTTAAATGCTGTGGTTTTAAACTTCTGATCAGCTGATGAACAGCCTATTTCACTTTAATGCTTGTTTGCAATAAATTCTTTACTCAAAAATGTTTTTGTGTGTCACCTCATTTCTTCTTGTTTGAGTTTGAAGTTCTACTTTCAACCTCCTTAAGAGCCAACAGACCAAAATCAAAATTTTTGCTATTTTTCAACTGGTCTTAAAATTTTGATCAGGAATATATTATGAGATATTACACTCTATTGCTTTGTCGCTGATAACATAAAGCTAAGATGTGGATGTTTAGTTCAGATAGTTTAGCATATAACAGTTTTTTTCCCTAAATTAAGCATTTTCAAGCATAAAAATGACTAAATGAATTAAAATACAAATATAAGGCATTCAGAACACACCTTAAAATTCTGATGCTATGTAGTACACTACACTGGTCACTAGGTGTCAGTAATGTTACTGTAATGTTCAATGAGACACACAAGACTAATAGGCTTTTATTGCAGGTTTGACTGATCCCACAACAGACACAGTAATAATCACATAATAATAATGCTTATAACAACACTACTGGGCTACTGTTGCAGCTGTAACCCACGCAAAGCTAAAATTCAACTCTGAACCCTCGACGTCACTTCCTGTCCTCCACACATGCGGATCCTTTTTATTGCAACATACACAAACATGAGTATGTCTAATATGTCTTATTTCTGTTATTCTGTCTACTATATTGGCTAATACGAGTGTAAAGGTGACTATTATTACTATTATTATTATTGTAGAATTATTTAATTGACAATACTTAAAAAAATGTTGAGTGTCTCATGCATGTTAAAGGTGCTGTGTACCAGTTTGGCCACCATTCCTGTGCCACAGGCCACGTCCAGCACCACAGCGGCTTGGCGCTTGCCACTGAAGTGGGTGGAGACAGCGCTGGCTGCCAGACTGGGTGCACGGTAGTCAACAACTGTTGAATCCTGTTGAATGGAGTTGAAATTTCAGAACAAACACGTCTTTGTTGACACACTACACAAGAATCATTATAAAACCTAGGGCTTGGTGATTATATGATCGTGGTCAGTGATCAGGATACATTTTTGGTCGACTACGATGATCAGCTGGTAGCATATGGTGGAATCAGAATCAACCTTTTCACGCTCCACTTGTTGGAGTTATCCTCGGAAGATGAAGCTATTTTGAACATCAATTGTGTAGCAGTGGTGTGGGTATCTCCAAAATGATGTGGACAGCTAGCTAGCTAGGGTTATTCGCCCAGCTTCTGGTCGTTGGACTCCGAAACAAGCAATGCTCTTAGTTTGGATCTAGTTTCTGTCCCACAGGGAAGCTACAGGTGAGTATCAAGTTTATGTGGTAAGTGCTACCTTAGCAGTCGTAGCAAAAATTCTGAAAGTGTCATTTAACAACTTTGCTCTTGTGTTGTCATTATAATAATTGTGTCTTGTTCTCACAACATTATTGTGTGTTTAAGTTGTTTGACATAAACACAAAGTGTGTCCGGCTTTGTGATACATTCCTGATCAAAATGTTAAGACCAGTTAAAAAATTGCAAAATTTTGATCAGGAGTGGAGTGACGCTATCACAGGGGTCTCCAACAGGTAGCTGGTGAGCTAGCAGCTGAGTTGAACAGCTCACCAAAGGGTGAAAGAATATTTGCTTCAACTCTGAATATTTGTATAACTGTTCCATTCAGACATAATGCTTCTATTTAATGACAAATGACCACAAAATAGCATAAATAAAAAGATAGATGCAGTGGTGCACTTCTTGTGCAGAATTTTAGCCTGCAGATCCTGCATAAGAAGGGAACAGAAAGGTTTTTTTGTGGTATCAATTGCCTTTGAGTCTGTGCAGGTGTGTATTTATTTGTGTCGCTGTGTTGGATGACTGCGGCTCTCTCATTGGCTGCATTTTCGGAGGGAGATGTCAGTTGGACTTCTGATGGACTTTTGGACTGATGGACTTTTTTGTTAAAACCCTGCTGTTTTTCTTTTTTTTAAAATTTAAAGTGAATAAATTCATGTTTAGAGCAAAGAGGTTGTCAAAGTGGCTTTCGGGAATCGAAATTCGGGAATTGGTATCTGTTCTTTACATTCGGTCTCTGGTGTTTCCTCCAGCTAGGGCGTATAACAACCTGCTTTGTAAATAAAGTACAATTTAAATGTTGACATAAAATATCACGTAAAAGACAAATAGCTTTAATAGTGATGGAGATTGGATACACCTGCACTATTATAAATACTGTTATGGACAATGAATTGATGCTGTTTTAAGACAAGCAGGACAGATTTCTATAAAAAGAGATATTTAAATTATTATTTAATTCTGTTACTTGTGTTATTTTGAACAGAAAAATTAATTATCGACCAATTCATAGTACGTATTTGTATTACTCTAAAAATCCGGTTTCTTGGCCCTGACACCAAGGTGACCTTTTTATTTTTAGGGATTTGGCAACCCTAATCCCTGCACAAACCCTCAGGGCTTTAAACGGGTTTAATGTGTTATTTTATATTATTCTACATTCGTTTTACTGTTGAGTAAAATGTGTATTTTTCCTTTATCTTGTTTAATTTGCTTTGTTGTGTACTTTGCAGGTTAGCACGTTGGCCAACACAGTAACAGCTTGGAGATCGGGAAGAACTGGGTTCGATTCTCCCCTCAGCATTTCTGTGTGGAGTTTGCATGTTCTCCCCGTGTGCGCGTGGGTTTTCTCCGGGTACTCCGGTTTCCTCCCACATTCCAAAAACATGCAGGTGAGGTTAATTGGCGACTCTAAATTGCCCATAGGTATGAATGTGAGTGTGAATGGTTGTTTGTCTATATGTGCCCTGCGATTGGCTGGCGACCAGTCCAGGGTGTACCCCGCCTGTCGCCCAAAGTCAGCTGGGATTGGCTCCAGCATGCCCCCGTGACCCTAATGAGGAAGAAGCAGTATAGAAAATGGATGGATGGATGGGTGTACTTTGCATGTTAATAACATTTTGAACGAATGTCGAGTTTCTTTTGTTTTTAGTACGGATGCTTTAAAACTGGCAGGTTAAAAACAATATAAAAAAATCGGGATAATAATCGAGATCAGACGATAATGTAGACGAAAAATAGATTGTGATAATTTTCTGACTGAAGTGTGCCTGAAAAAATGTGTTATAATTGTCACAATATAGCGTAAGACCAAGCATCCAATCAGATTGCTCTGTTGTCATCAATATACTATTCACAGCCACTTGGGGGCACAACTGTGGGATTGCTATGATGTGCTGTGATGTACTAAGCGCATTAATTACCTGCTCAAAGGTGCTGGCCCAAACGTTGTAGAAGTCTATTTTCTCAGCTGTCGTGCAGTTCTGTTGAGCTGACAGGACAACATCTTTGACGATTTCAAATGTGCGGCTGTCCACTGCAGACATTTTGCACTCACCTGTCAAAGTCAGAAGGAAGCAGAGACAACGTAACACAAATAGTTGCTTGTTTGACACATTAACCAAAGAACAATTTTTTCAAAATGTTTTTTTTCAAATTGTTCGATAGTTTTTGTGCAAAATAACAGAATAAAATAACTGTCTTTTGGGGTTTTCTCAATCGTATGATGATTTAGCTTAATTTTCACATTGGGTGCCCCTGCAACCCTGGCTGGGGATCAAACCCGCGCCCTCTGACATAAAAGGCAGAAGCATATACCATTACACGACCAGAATTTAAACGAAAACTGCACTTTTTTTGACATTTTGCCCATCATCCACTCTTTATGTGAGACATGAACACACATCTTTCCATTTTCTGTGTATTCCAGTTAGTGAAAAACTGCTAGCACGAGGCAGCTAACAATGAATCTAATGAACGTACTTTCCCCAGAACAAAAGGCAGTGGTATCATCTGCAAATAATACCAACTTTAAGTCCTTTGTCACTTTACAGATGTCATTGATATACAAATTGAACAGTTTTGGTCCCATTATTGACCCCTGGGGTACTCCACACGTAATATATAAACTTGCAGATGTGTGTTCTCCTAGCTTTACAAATTGTTTCCTGTTTGCTAGGTAGCTTTTAACCCAATTCAAAACTAATCCTCTGATTCCGTACCTTTCTAATTTAGTTTTTAAAATGTGGTGATTAATTGTATCGGAGGCTTTTGTAAGATCCATGAATACTGCGGCTGCACTCTTTCTGTGGTCTATAGCAGTAGTAATTTCCTCCGTGATTTCAATCAGTGCCATGGAGGTTGAAATATTAGCTCTGTATCCGTGTTGACTATCTGCCAGTAATTCATTCGTATTAATAAATTTGTCCATCCTGTTATTAAACAGTTAGCCCTAACAAAACCTGCAGTAGTGGAATCTTTTTTCCACCTAGCCAAAATCAACTGGAAAAGACGCCCTAGATCAGCTTGACCAGACAGACAATTCTCCATCGAGTAAGTCACCATTATATTGATTCTGATACTTCTCGTACTTTTCTACAGGATAATTTGTTTTCCAAGAAACAGCTGGCAACCCTATTGTGCTTGTGACGTGTATAGGCGAGTTGCAGTTCAAAAGTGACAGTTTTCTAACAAATGATTAAACTACACAAAAATTATGCCTATGGATATTGCCATTCATCCAGGTCATTGTATTCTCAGGGCATTGCCGTGGTTGTCTTCGAAAATGTTCCGCCCCTTCCTCTTCTACGTCAACCAAAACAGTCCAGTTGTGATCAATTCAGTGCCCTGAGAATACACAAAAATTCCTAACCTGTTACAAACTAAAGGAACACAACACAAAAGGAAACACAACTTACAGCAAGTCAGCGTCTTTGTAGTTCACCTGCAGAAATGAAAGCATTTTCATTTGTGCAGTCAAATAAATTGAGCACGGGCTTTGCCTAGAGGGGGGTGTCACTCTGACTCAAACCAATCTGCTGGGAAGTCCTCCACTTGGACTGCATGCTAAAAAGCTAACACATGTTGCTGTCTTTGTTAAACCATCTTCAACTTTATTCGTCAAAGCGGTCGATGTATGCTGCATTTCAATCATGGAAACCTGCAAAAAGTTGTCGACTTGTTTCAGACATCTGTATTGTGTTTTTGTGTTGTAGTTAAAGCTAGCCAACTAAATAAATAAGGGATACCTTGCTGGCAGGGTCAACAGACCAGTTTGGTTTTTTATTTAGTTTTTTCGCCTTTTTTTGTGTGAAACAAATTCAGTACTATTTTACACAAACCTGAACAGTGTATTGATGACAGCAGAGCAATCTGATTGGATGCTTGGTATTATGATATATTGGGACCGTTATGAGACATTTTCAGGCAGACTGCAGTCAGGTTTTAGTGGGGCTGGTCACGATATAAAATGATCATGATATACTTTTTACATTACAACTTTCATTACTATCAAATTTTTTTCATTTTTAAAGCATCTGTACTAAAAACAGAAGAAACTAGATAATAATTCAATATTGTATTAACATGCGAAGTAAACAATTACGAGTGTTTGTGCAGCGATTAGGTGGCCAACTCCGTGAAACAAATGACAAATAAGGCAGGTCCAACCGAATTGATTGCTTTGGTACAAATTTTGTACTAATTGACACAAACCTGAAATTAATTTGCTGCATGTAATAAAGTAATACAAATACATACAGGAATTGTTCAATCATTATTTTTCTAGTCCAAAATAACTCAATTAACAGAATGAAATAAGAATTTAAATATCTTTCTTTTCGAAATTTGTCTTGCTTAACTTAAAAGGGTATAAATTAATTTATAATAGGGCACGTGTATCAAACCGCAATCATTATTAAAGCTATTTATGTTTTATGTGACTGTCAACATTTAAATTGTACTTTATTGACAAAGGAGGTATGCGCAGGCCTAACACAACCGGAAGGCGGTTCAGTCCGGTTCAGTCCTAACTCCCTCCACCTAGGGACCCAGTCACTATTGTTGTGTCCCTGTGCAAGCCTCCAGTGCTGCCCACACTGGTGTATGAATATTTGGTGGTGTTTGAAGAGGCTGTAGGACTGCCCCAGGGCAACTGTGACTGCCGATGGAGATTACCACCACCAGTGTGTGACTGAGGCGTGAATGAATAATTGGTTCACTTCATTGTGAAGCGCTTTGGGTGGCGTGAAAAGCACTACATAAAATGTTATCCATTATCGTTATTAAGAGTTGGCCCTTTGGTGAGCTACTCATCTCAACTGCTAGCTCACAAGCTACCTGTTGGAGACCCCTGTGATCGTGTCACTATCATAAAGCTGGACGCACTTTGTGTTTATGTTAAACAACTTACACACACAACTAGTGTTTTGAGGACAAGACAAATATTATAATGACAACACGAGAGCAAAGTTGTTAATGACTTTTTAAAAATTTTTTTGACTACTACTGCTAAGTTAGCACCATGAACGTGATAGCCACTTGTAGCTTCCGAACTAACCACATGCTTATAACATGCTTATAACTTATAACATTCCAATTTCTCTGGAGGAAAAACTTACATTTTTATGTGTTAAGATGGTATGTCTCTCCAGAACTTGGAGCACCTGTAGGAATTGGTTGGACCGACTGCCAAGGCTCGATCAACCTCCATTTCTGCAAAGCAGCTTTAAATTGTTGACCCATTTTGTGGTCCCTGAAACAGGCCTTTTTGTATATTTCTGAAATACACATTATTTTTCAGTTTTGGGTAAACTTACCTTTTTTTTTTTTAACTTGTGACACTTCGAAAACTTACCTTTGTACCATTTCAAGCTATTCTTTGGATTTGAACGACTTGAATTTTATTTAATAACTGGAAAAAGTGGGGTGATCTAAAACTTTTGACTGGTAGTGTATGTTAGCATGCTAAATACACACCCCCTTGCTAACACACACATACACAATAAATTCAATATATTGATCCTTTACCACTATATTTCTGTATGCTAACTGTTGTATATCATATTGTATACAAGTGTAGATGTTACTCTTTAAAGTGTCTCACACAATCACATATACAGTCCACGTCACGCGAGGAGAACTTTACGAGTGGAAAAGCACAGATGGAGCCAAGACAGGACGTGTTGTCATGGTGACTAAGGCCAAATGGAGATAACACAGTGGACCCCTGTTGATCAAAGGGGGATGCAGAGAGTATAAAGAGGATTCTAGGCTGGCAGAAAGACAGACGTTTCCACGCCTCCCTTTTCAGGACGACTGCATGAAACTGTATCTTTTTGCTTCTATCAATTAGACTGTAAAACATTTAAGATGGTGAATCTGAAACTGACAGAGGCTTGGTGAGCTTTGTTTCTACAATGAAAATGATCCGCGCTAACATCTGGTGGTGAATGCGGGCGATTGTCGAAACATGCGTCCTGGACCGTGGAGCCGCACACGAAGGTAAGCAGAAACTTTTTCTGAAACCTCTGCAGATTGGCTATTTTCAAATTCTGTGGTGTGAGTTTAAAGATGTTCTTCAATTTCTACTGATCGTATTCATATTGATAATATTGCAGTGTGATTGACTGAACCTATTTTATTTATTGTTGATTCTATGTTCTATGGCATGCTGGAGATTGCGGGCCATGATGGCTGCAATGGCAGGGAAAAAGTACAAGTAACTAAATCTATGGAATACAGGGCCACACTTTTTGAATAGGATTACTGAAATAGGTTAGCTTTAGGATGATCTTCTGATTTGTTGAGATGCATTAGCATACATACAGTACATGTAGTACATCAGAGCGAGTTTTCCACAAGGCTGATGATGAGAGAGGAAAAGAGAATTCTCAAAGCTTCTCAAGCTTGCGTATCAGAAGCCACAAGTGGGACTGAAGAGCAGGGGGCGACAAGGTCGCCAAGAAACATCGGATGCTGCAGACCAACGTGACCGCTCCACATCACGACTCCCAGCCATGGCACCCCCTCACGGACAGGTACAATTACCATCAAATATTCCTGTACCTAATGATGCTTTTTGACTGTCTCAGAACATGTACTGTCATAAATGCCCTGCCCCTCCTCTGGAATGAAGCTATGGAAGAAGTCGCAGTCATCCACATACAGTATGTATTCCCAGCAAGCAGGAACAGGCAAATGGAACAGGCAAAGTTTAGTAACAGTACATTTACCTTTAGAAGTAGCCATTGTGAAATGCAAATTACAGTCCAAGACATAGGGTTGGATAGCAGAGGGAATTAATCAGGTGTACCTGACGCCAAGGCTGCGGGTGCTTTTGTCCCTGCTCGGATGTCAGTGTATGACATTAACCATGTTGATCTTGATTTGAGTATACAGGAATTGATGGAGAATTGCTTTCCCTGAAGAAAGATAAAAAGGTTTGGGAAAAGGTGCTAGAACGTTAGATGGGGTGTGGTGTTATCCAGGTAAGTATTTTGCTCCCACAAAATTGACTTTTGTTTTGTGTAAAAGTGCTCATGGTGTAACACTTTGTGAAAAAATATTCTGGCCAAAACGATGTAATCAGTAAAAAACAGTTTACTCAAAACTAACATGGCAAAAGGACTGCTATCGAGTCCATGTGTAAGTTTTACAGATAAGCCAATCAATTGACTTGTGGTTTGTTTAGTGTTGCAAAATCCAGTGTTTAAAAGACGTTGGCAACCCTGACGAGTCTAACATTTTAATTAGTGTGCACACATAATAAATAGGCATGTTGTTCTGTGAAGATAAACAGTTTAGACATCGCACCTGTTGTTCCGTGAAGACAAACACGAGGAGAGAAACATCCAACAGGCGTTGCATAGCACCTGCTGTACCGTGAAGATTAAACACGAGGAGACACACGGCATCAATGCAAACAGGTATTCTAATATCTACTTGTAATTATTATTTACTCACTCAGCTAACAAGTTAATAAAACAATATTATCCTAGAAAAGACAAGAAAAATAAGAAATAGAATAAGAATAAATAAATAAATACGGAACAGATCACGTCAAATGCATGCATGCTATTTTACATTTGATTGGAAATGCACAAATAAATAAATTAACGTACAGAAGTCCTGAATTGGCTTTACTCGAAGAGTGTTTCCGGCAAAAATACACTCAGAAAGGACTACCCAGCTGGTTTGTCATTCTTGTGTTGTCTTGTCATTTTTATTGTGTTATTGTGTTAGGACGGAGATGTCTGATGTTAGTCCAGGTATCTGCTGGAGCCACTTCTCCAGTGTGGGGGACACGGCCCCCAGTGCTCCTATGACCACAGGCACCACTGTTGCATTAACCTTCCAGGCTCTCTCCAGCTCTTCCTTGAGCCCTTGGTATTCCTCTAGTTTCTCGTGTTCCTTTTTCCTGATATTGCCGTCATTGGGGATGGCTACATCGATCACGATGGCTGTCCTCTGCTGCTTATCCATGATCATGATGTCCGGTTGGTTGGCCACAACCATCTTATCGGTCTGTATTCGGAAGTCCCACAGGATCTTAGCCCTCTTGTTTTCCACCACCTTGGGAGGTGTGTCCCATTGAGATCTAGGGGTCTCCAGTCCATATTCTGCAAAGATGTTTCTGTACACTATACCGGCTACTTGGTTATGACCTTCCATGTATTCTTTTCCTGCCAGCATCTTACACCCTGCTATGAGGTGCTGGACTGTTTCAGGGGCCTCTTTGCACAGCCTGCACCTGGGATCCTGCCTGGTGTACACTTTAGCTGGGTTAGTAGAGAACAGCTTGTTTATTTTCCTGGCTTCTATTTCTCTTGTGTATCTCCTCAGTCTTGCAGCCAAGGCTTGGAGACTTTGTTTGGCAGTTTCCAGAGCTTCAGGTATGGGCATCTGACTGTACCCCTTTTCTGGTTGCACCTTTCTGGAGTTCTGACAATTGGCTTACTTCCATCCGTGTTGCCTTGATTTTGGCTTCGAACTTTCTCCGCCATGGTGGCTCCTTCTTGACGATTTTCATGTTATCGCTATGCTTGCCAAGCATCTCCAGGATCACTGTTGCTGTAGTGTATATCAGCTCATTGGTTTCAGTGATTGTCTCAGGAGGGATTGTTCTTATTGCTGCATTCACATCAGCTAGGAGACTTTCTGGTGGTACTTCACTCATTCTCGCTAGTCTGTGTCGGGGTTGACAGGCTCTTATCTTAGCCATGATCTGAAAATGTTCTGGCGCCGATGAAATACCAAAAGCCAGTCTCTGAAAGCAATATCAGCCAAATGAGGTGATAAAGGTTGTTAAGGGCTGTGACTCTTGACGCAGAGGAACCTGCCAAAACCCCGATGTTGCATCTAATTTGGAGAGGACTTTGGCTCCCTCTAGCTGTCATCAACTGCATCAACTGCAGGCAGTATGTCTCCCCCTGTATGGGAGGCGGGTGACGTCCACACATATGCGGGTTTTTTTTAAATTGGTTTGGGGACCCGCACCATTCCTGCGCACCATTCAGTTGGCTCCATAATCCTTCTTATTACTTTTGAAAAACTGATAGTGAAGCCACGAAATTCAAACCGCTAAGTGGCGGAGGGACGACGGTATAGAGCAACAGACTTTAACGGCCAACTGACAAACACATAAATAAAAATGTATTTTGTCATTCTGCCAGCTTTCTTCTGGGCATCCCTCTCATGTCATTAAAGATGGATATCCCTCAAGTCTGGCACCCCTGGTATCCTTGATAACTTCTGTTTTGATCTGTGAAGTTGCAGCGTTTCTCTCATGGAGTAGTTTTTAGGGTTTGTGTGTGTTTTTGTCATCTTAAAAGTGGACACGACTGTGTGTAGGAGGTAACAAGGTGCAGAAAGTGGCTAACAACTTGAATAAATAATAGTGGCGTTTATTCATAGATTGCATATAACAAACAGTGACTTAGTGTTTATGTCACAGTTAAAGCTTCTTAAAGAGATACACACATCCAGGTATGTAGCCTTCCTCATTCTCCCTCACTGCTCGCTCCCACTCCTTCACCTCTTTGACCTCGACGCAACGCCACAGTCCCTCCTCCTCCATCTGCTTTATCTCGTCCTCCAAGGCCGCTTTGTAGCTCGCGTTGTCAAGGTTACCTCTGGTCGTCATGCAGATGAGGCCACCTGTGTGGCAAGGAGTAGCGTGGGGTGACAAGTCAAGATACCACACACAGAACCATAACTGTACAGTATAGTTGCACCCAAAACTCTCACCCTGTTTGGCAGCCTGACACAGCTCCCTGATGACCTTCACATGAAGGTGGCCCACGCTCAGAGCACCAACGATTACCACTACGTCAAAGTGATCTGCATGGGGAGACACCATGTGATGTTTTCAGATCATTGTGTGGGTGCGCAACAGACATGAATAAATTAATGACCTGATTGGACAGGAAGCGGATTCTCGCCGAGCACAACCAGCTTCAGGTCCTTGTAGAGTCCGCTCTCTGTGGCCCGCTGCAGCATTGCCTCACTTCCATCCACACCCACGAAATGTTCGAATCCGTTTTTCTTCATCTGCACCAAAGAATCAATATTTCAACTCATTTTTCATTGGTCTTTGGAAAATTGTAGAAATAAAATGAATTCACTCCTAATGATATACAGTCCTGATCAAAATTTTAAGACCAGTTGAAAAATTGCAAGATTCTACATTTTGCACAGCTGGATCTTAAGGAGGTTCTAAGTAGAGCTTTAAAATGCAAAAAGAAGAAATGGGAATGAGACAAAAACATTTCTGAGTGAGCAATTTAATGCAAATAACCATTAAAGTGAAATAGGCTGTTCATCAGCTGATCAAACATCTAAGACCATTGCTCAAAAAACCCCAATGAGTAGCTGCACCATTCTTGTTTACCACTTGAAAAATTGGTTTGCGCATGCTTGATGCCAGTGTTTCCAGGAGGCTAGTGCGAATGTTGCTCCAGGTGGTGAAGATGGCTTCATGGACGGCATCCACTGTCTGGAACTGATGTCCATTTTTATAAAATTCCCTTGCCATCCATCCCCAAATGTTCTCAGGTGTATTTAGATTAGAGGAACATGCAGGATGGTCCAAAAGAGTGAGGTTATTCCTCTGGAAGTTCTGAAGTTCTGTCAGGCGGGCTTTGTCAAGTTCTTTTGCACTTAAGACAGCGTGCACTTGAAAAGGCTGAGAAGATGGGAGTGGATTCTTTATCAACTCACCTCCAGTAGATGTTCACGAGTTTTATTTCACACTTCCAACTATTTACTGGAGCTTGGCAGGTTACCGTAGGTTGATAACATTTGCACCACAGAGGAATAGCGTTCAGACTATACACAGTTGTATCTCAGAAGGAACAATAGTTGTTACATACCAGTGGTCTCTCCGGTTTTCTCGTTACAATCATTTGAGTAGTGGCGTCTTTTCGTTGTCCTCTAAATTTACCAATTATTTACTCTCTGTACAACTACCGAGCATCATTATTATGCATGTCATAGGTACAGTATGTTACATAGGTATCAAAACAAGTCATTTTGCATTATATTCGTATCAGACCTTTGAAAGACATCATAATCAGCATACGAATTGTCATACTCTTTGAGGACTACAAGTACAGTCATGTACAGTCTTGAGATGCTTATTTTTAACAATATGTTCTCAAATAAGCCAAATTTGACCAAACAGGCATTGTCAACTGTAGCATTGTCCTGAAAAAGCCAGTCATTACCACACAGCCGAGGGCCTTCAGTCATGAGACATGCCCCCTGCAACATTTCAGAGAGCCAGCTGCCATTTAACGCCCCTGCGCAACCTGAAGTTCCTTTGTTCTATTGAAGGAAAAAGCAGCCCAGATCATGATGATGCCCTCTCCACTTTGCCGTGTGGAAAACATCTCAGGTGGGATCTTCTTGTCATGCCTGTTACACTGGAAGGCATCAGGACTGCGAAGGTTGCATTTTTCTCATCAGAGAATAAAACTTGCTTCGGCCTTTCGATGTCCAATATTTGGTGTGCAATATTTGTGCAAATTCCAAATGGGCAATTTTGTTGCATTGAAGGAGACGAGGCTTTGTTTTTTTGTTCTTAAAAACCTTCTCTCACAGATAGCGTCTGATGGTTATTGGACTGCACTCGGCACCAGTAACAACCTTCATGTGGGCTAAGGATCATCCCTTGTCTTGATGGACAGCCAAATGGATCCTCCAGCTCAGGGCCGGTGACATTTTCTTGTGTCTACCATTTGACTTTTTTGTTCCATAACCCTCAGGATCTTTGAAGAAGTTTGAAATGACTGTCTTACTGCGTTCAACCTCAGCAGCAATGGTGCGCTGCGAGAGGTCTTGCTTATGCAGCTCAATAATCCGAATGTAAATTCTTGCAATTTTTCAACTGGTCTTAAAATTTTGATCAGGAGTATATTATGAGATATTACACTCTTGCTTTGTCGCTTAAAACATGAAGCTAAGATGTGGATATTTAAATCAGATATTTCAGCATATAAAATGCATCTTTCCACTTGGTGGAAAAAAGTTTGTACACCCTTGATGTATGGCTTTAGTCAATTCATAAACAAATCATATAATTTCTTATTATTGATGTATTTAAACTAATACAGTTGTCCCTCGCGACATACATTCGAATTTGATGGCTTCACCATCACCGTTTTTCAAAAAGAATAAATCATGCTGTTTTGTGGTTGAATATGACGTAACAGTAAAGAAAAAATGCATTAAAAATGTTATGTTTTTTTTCCTAAATTAAGCATGAAAATGACTGAATTAAAATACAAATATAATGCATTTAGAAGACGCCTTAAAATTCTGATGCTATGTAGTACACTACACTGGTCACTAGGTGTCAGTAATGTTACTGTAATGTTCAATGAGACACACAAGACTAATAGGCTTTTATTGCAGGTTTGACTGATCCCACAACAGACACAGTAATAATCACATAATAATAATCGTTTTAACAACACTACTGTTGCAGCTGTAACCCGCGCAAAGCTAAAATTCAACTCCGAACCCTCGACATCACTTCCTGTCCTGTCCATTTTTATTGCAACATACATAAGCCTGAGTTTTATTTATGTCTAATATGTCTTATTTTCTGTTATTCTGTCTACTATATTGGCTAATACGAGTGTAAAGGTGACAATAAGGGTGTTAGTTCACGCCTTGAGGGCTCTAAAAATGTTAAAAACTGTATTTAGAGGGTCGCAGACAGGTTTTCTATGCTCTAACTACAAAAATATTTTATTTATAAACAAGGAATCCTACTGCAGAAATTCACTTTTCTCAGTCAGGTCTGGAACCAATTAACCGCAATAAACGAGGGATTACTGTATAATTATATAATTGACAATACTTTCTCATGACATGCTCTAAAAAATGTTGAGTGTCTCGTGCATGTTAAAGGTGCTGTGTACCAGTTTGGCCACCATTCCTGTGCCACAGGCCACGTCCAGCACCACAGCGGCTTGGCACTTGCCACTGAAGTGGGCGGAGACAGCGCTGGCTGCCAGACTGGGTCCACGGTAGTCAAGAACTCTCGCATCCTGTTGAATGGAGTTGAAATTTCAGAACAAACACGTCTTTATTGACACACTACACATGAGTCATTATCGTGATCGGGATACATTTCTGGTCAATTATGGTGATCAGCATATGATGGAAATGTCAAAACAGCCAATCAGAATCAACCTTTTCATTTTTCTCTTTTGTTTAGAGAGGAAAAGTTAGAGTTATCCTTGGATGATGAAGCTATTTTGAACATCAATTGTGTGACGGTGGTGTGGGTATCTCCAAAGTGATGTGGACAGCTAGCTAGCTAGGGTTGTCCGCCCAGCTTCTGTTCTTTGGACTCCAAATGTGACTTTTTACCACAGTGACATTTTGCCTAACTAACAAGCAATGCTGTTAGTTTGGAGCTAGTTTTTGTCCCACAGGGAAGCTACAAGTGAGTATCACGTTTATGAAGGAAGTGCTACCTAACGCTCTGTGTTGACACTGGTTGGTATTTTGGGTCATTTTATAGTTTGGTTATTTGGATTGCCTTTCCCTTGTTTTAATTATTGCTTTTATGTTTACTGTTCAGATCCCGGCCCGCATGGTGGCCTCGTGGTTAATCTCCGTTGGGCATCTCTGTGTGTTCCCCCTGTGTGTGTGTGTGGGTTTTCTCCGGGTAATTGTCCATATGTGAGAGTGAATGGTTGTTTGTCTCTTTGTGCCCTGCGATTGACTGGCCGCCAGTCCAGGGTGTACTCACCTCTCACCCGAAGTCAGCTGGGTCAAGCATACCCACAACTCTAGTGAGGATAAGCGGCATAGAAGATGGATGGATGTTCAGATCCCGGGGTTCTCGATTTGGACATGCAGGACCTGTCCCTCATTTACATCACCCTTTTTATACTGGATGGCACTCTGTGATTCTTCCTGGCTGACCATTTGCTGTCCCCTTGCTATCTCTTCTTGGTCATCCCTGGTGCCATCCAGTCCAGCCTGGTTCCTATGTGTGTAGCTCCACCTGACCGCTTTGTCCATCCAGTCATTTTCTATGTCGCTTATCTTGTATCCTATCCCTAGCTGACTTCGGGCGAGAGGCGGGGTACACTCTGGACTGGTCGCCAGCCAATCGCAGGGCACGAACAACCATTCACACTCACATTCATACCTATGGACAATTTAGAGTCTCCAATGAACCTAACATGCATGTTTTTGGAATGTGGGAGGAAACCGGAGTACCCGGAGAAAACCCACGCACGCACGGGGAGAACATGCAAAGTCCACACAGAGATGCCCAGCGGAGATTCGAACCCAGATCTTCCCAATCTCTTTGTGTTTGTTGGGATTATTTTTGCTCCCATTTTTCAGAGATGCCCTTTTGGTTTCCTTGGCATTGTTGTTTTATGTTCCTGAGCTGGAAATAGAAGCCATTAAAGATTGTTCTGCGTGTTTCTGCTTGTTTCGCCTCTGCATACTGGGATCCAGACATGTGCACCACAAGCCCTCGCACTACCTTAGCAGTAGTAGCAAAAATGTGCTTTTTAGCGCCTACAAAATGTAATTTAACAACTTTGCTCTTGTGTTGTCACAAGTGTCTTGTCCTCAAAACACTAGTAGTGTGTCTAAGTTGTTTAACATGAACACAAAGTGTGTCCAGCTTTATGATACAATCCTGATCAAAAGACCAATTGAAAAATTGCAAGAATTTACATTTTTGCACTATTATTTTGAACCCGTATTGGTACTTGTTTGTATATTTCTTAGGTACACCTTTTGAGTGTGATGAGTTGCTGAGTGATGAGTTTAGTGTTCTTTGTAAGATGACACTGTGAGTGTGGCTGTAGATCATTGTCAGCCTCCTTCATGCCGTCGCTTGTTGTGGTCATGGCTAGCCAACTAGCTAACCGTGTGAGCTGCTTGCTAACCGCCAATATTTTAAACAATAAAAGAAACAGAAGAAGCTAACCGTGTGTGACTCTGAATGCTGTATGGTTGCGAGTCAGCAATCACACTAAAAGTTGGACTTCTGGACATGATGAAAGAAAGCAGAAGTTACGCGGCTGTAGGGAATACTGTAAATAAATCTTTGGTTCATGGAAGACAACGAGGAGGAGTAAAATACGACGACAACCTAGTAGGTGGATCATTAAAATTCAAAAGAAATTTGAACTTTTGAAAGTGTTTAAACAAGAGAGAAATATGAGAAAATGTTCATGCCTGTCAGAGAAAAGCGTTTAAAGTGTGTGGTGAGGGGTTTTACAGTTTCAAAACATTGATAATAAATGTTAAAATCCTACTTTGCGGATTTCACTTATTGCAGGCTATTTTGGGAACCTATCCCCAGCGATAAACGAGGGCACACTGTGGTTCTAAAGTAAAGGAGATGTTAAGACATCATAAATTAGCCACACCGCTGTATCAGCTGCAGGGTTCAAAGTCTGAGAAAAAAACAGTGGCTTATACACCAGAAATTACGGTTTGGATTATTAATGTAATTATTTTATTCTGTTAATTGTGTTATTTTCAACTGAACAATTAATTATTGAACAATTCATTGTATGTATTTGTATTACTCCAAAAATGTTCTGTGTTATTTTATTTTTTTCCACATTCGTTTTACTGTTGACTGAAAAGTGCCTTTTTTTTTGTAATGTTTATCTTATTTAATTTGCTTTGTCGTTTACTTTGCATGTTAATAAAATGTTGAACTAATGTCTAGTTTCTTCAGTTTTTAGTACAGATGCTTTAAAACTGGCAGGTTAAAAACAATATTTAAAAAATCATGATAATAATTGAGATTGAAGAATATGAAAAAGTACATTGTGATTTTTTTTTTCTTTGCCATATCGCCAGGCCCGAATAAAACCTGGCGACCATGTGCCTGAAAAAATGTGTTATAATTCTTACAATATAGCAAGACCAAGCATCCAATCACATTGCTCTGTTGTCATCAATATACTATTCACAGCCACTTGGGGGCACCACTGGGGGCCTGCTGTGATGTGCTGTGATGTATTAAACAGCATTAACAACCTGCTCAAAGGTGCTGGCCCAGATGTTGTAGAAGTCTATCTTCTCAGCTGTCGTGCAACTCCGGTGAGCTGACAGGACAACATCTTTGACGATTTCGAACGTGCGGCTGTCCACAGCAGACATTTTGCACTCACCTGTCAAAGTCAGAAGGAAGCAGAGACAACGTAACACAAACAGTTGCTTGTTTGACACATTGACCAGAGAACACTTTTTTTCCAACTCTTAAACTGATTTGTTGTGACAAGGTTGGCCAGTTTTGATGCTACCATCCTCCTTGCGTGTCATGTTCATGTCCAGAAAGTTTATTGCGCTGTTAGTTTCTTCTTCATGAGTAAACTGGATGTTTGCTTTGTTGTCTATTGATTTTGTCGGTGCTGTGTTGCTGGCCTTCTCCTCCAGGTCCTCCATGAAGAAACCACTCATAATGGCTGAAAAGGTATCTCCATGGTGAAGCCTTCTTTTTGTCCGTATATTTGTCCTTTACATTCGAAACATGTATATGTGGATACAAAATGTAGGCGCCGTGTTATGCCATCATCTGTCCGGTTGGTTTGTCGTACTCAGCATGCAATTTGACTCTTGAATACGCTTGTATGCTTCAGTGCTCTCCATCTTGTTGCATTTTGCTGGTTTCAGTTTCGAGTTTAGTCTGTACAGTACAGATGAATAAGTAGGTATTATCAGTTTCTCAACAGTATTTCAAGTGGGGGGGTGGGTGCGAAAACATTACTGTCCCCCAGTGGGGGCATAGAAGAAAATAATTGAGAACCACTGGCTTAAGGTACGGTGTACCCCGCCTGTCGCCCGAAGTCAGCTGGGATAGGCTCCAGCATACCCCCGCGACCCTAATGAGGAGAAGCAGCATAGAAAATGGATGGATGGATGGATGGATGGCTTAAGGTAACGTTTGGGAGTTTTTATGTGAACAGAGATACCGCGTCATGAGATATTATTTCATCTCTTTGTACTTGAATGGATTTCAGTTCTTGATCCAGCAGTTTTGAGTACTTGCAGCGCTGTTGGGTGTGGCCTAACAATGGTTTAATGAGGTCTACTAATGCTTTTGATCAATTATAAGTTACTGAGTCCATGCTGTCCACAATAAGTCTTAATGGACTGTTCTTTTTATGTATTTTGGGAGTGCCATATATTCATGGTGTGATGTTGGCAGTTGGTATCAGCTGGTGGTACGTTTCCTTGTCTATTTTCCATTCGCTGAGTAGGGGTTTGAGAAATGTTTTAAGCGTCTTCTTCTTTGCTTCTGTTGGGTCTTTATTTAACTTCTCATATTGGTATCTTTTAGCATGTCCTCCATTGGGTTTTTTTTGTATTCT
Source organism: Dunckerocampus dactyliophorus (assembly GCF_027744805.1). NCBI lineage: Eukaryota > Metazoa > Chordata > Actinopteri > Syngnathiformes > Syngnathidae > Dunckerocampus > Dunckerocampus dactyliophorus. Next base: position 14,002,161 of record NC_072834.1, read on the forward strand.
TCTGTATCCATTATCACTGTCGCTCTTCCTTTGTCTGCCGGTGTTATTGTAAGTGTTTTATCCTTTGCTAGCGCATGTATGGCTTTTCTCTTCTCCTTATTTACATTGCCTGTTGGCAGTTTGGCCACTCTGAGTATTCCTGCGACCTCATCCCTGAGTTCTGCTTTCTTTTCCTGGTCTTTATATTGATTTTGATGCTAGCTCGGTAGTGAGAATGTACTCTTATAGGGGATTTTGTTTGGCGTTACTGCATAGCTTTATTTCACAAGATAGTATGTTTGCGTCCGTCTTGGATACGGGTCGCTTCAATAAATTTTTCAGCCATCGAGCCATAGTTTCTTTTTCTATTGCTGCATTAATTTCGGTTTCTTTGTGCAATTATCAATTTAGCTTATTGATATGTTTCGCTTTTGTTTCTTCAAATGTCCTTTTGTGCGTCCGTAACAGTTGTTCTGTTATTAACGTTTGCGTGTTTTCCTCCAAGGGGAAGGTTTTTTTTTCCGGCAACGCTGGCTGGGGGATCAAACCCGCGCCCTCTGTCATAAAAGGCAGAAGCATATGCCACTACACCACCAGAGTTTAAATGAAAACTGCAATTTTTTTTATTTTGCCCATCATCCACACTCCTTATGTGAGACATGAACACATGTCTTTCCCTTTTCTGTGTATTCTAAATAGTGAAAAACTGCTAGCACGAGGCAGCTAGCAATGAATGTAATGGGATTCACCTATTCTGCCTATATAGCCATCTAAAAAAAAACCCTCCAACAACGTTTTTGGCATTGTAATTACAAGCTGTGGCCATTGTCACGATCTGTATGTTTGCTTGCGTGAGGTTGTTTATTTTGCCCTTTTTTATGCCTTAGTTCCTGTTTTCATGCGCTTATTTTGTACCACTTCCTGCTTTGCCTTGTTCTGTGTTCTCCTGCCTTGCATTCACTATTTTCAATCATAGTTACACTTCTATTTAGTTCAGGTGCAGGTTTTGTCCTTAAGAGTTTGATTGTTTGTTGTTTGTCATTGAACTGCTCATCTGTTGGATTCCTGCCGCTGCATAGCAGCCTCAAATTATTAAAAAGGCTTTTTACCTACACTTCGGTCCTCATCTCTCACATACTGGGCTTGTCGCCACAATGCCACAATGCCAAAACATGATAACCTTGTAGTAACAGGCACATTCATGATAACGTAACAGTGTTTTGACGTATTTTGGTCATTTTAGCAGAACTTCTTTCTTGGGTGCATTGATTTCACAGAACGCATAACAACAAACGCTACTTCCGTCAGCAACAACAGCATAGAGAGCGCGTTTTGTCTTTTCTATTACTAATCATGGCAGACTGCGTGAGAATCGACGGCGACAACTCATTTGAGACAAATGAGAATACAGGACCTTAGCTTTTTGAGCCTGAATATACGGGGGATGAGCTACAGGTTTTAGAGGCTGAGCGGGTGAAACTGGTATGTCAGGACCAGCATGACTTGACGGTGTAAATGTGGATCTTGCCAAGCTGTGTAGACAGAAATTGAGTGCACTGTGTGGTACACAGTGTAACCAGTGATGGAAAGGCTTTGTGTATCTGGTGAGAAGGACACTGCTCCAAGAGACTCCATCACAACCAACAAAGAATTGTTAGCCCTGACAAAACCTTCAGTAGTGGAATCTTTTTTCCACCTACCCAAAATCAACTGGAAAAGACGCCCCAGACCAGCTTGACCAGACTACCACAACTGTCCATTGAGTAAGTCACCGTGATATTGATTCTGATACAAGGAGCATGGTGCTTGATCCAGTAGCTCTTGGCACTGTGAGCAAGTCACTTTGTCACTACGCCAGAAAAGTAGGTCCTTGGTCGCTATAGCTTGGTTATTATGCAGGTCACAGCATGTAATTGGAGTGTTTTTGCTATTTTTGTAGAAGGCTTTATAGGCAGAATAGGTGAAATCCATTACATGCATTGTTAGCTGCCTCATGCTATCAGTTTTTCTCTCTTTAGAACGCACAGAAAAGGGAAAGACGTGTGTTCAGGTCTCACATAAGGATTGTGAATGATGGGCAAAATTCCCCAAAAAGTGCAGTTTTCCTTTAACAGAAGAGCTGGTGAATTCTGCTATGTCATTGCTGACAGAGCAGGAAAGGGCCGGGAAGAAGTTTGCCATAAAATTCATATCAAGTGCCCTCTCATTCATTCATTGCATTGCCATTTTACAAACTATTTTGTATTTTCTCACGATAATAAGGGACCAAGCGTGTCCCTTTTCAAGTCAATACGGGATGCGTACTTTTGTGCGGGATGATTCTGTTTTCCAAGAGGCACTTGGCAACCCTCTCATGCTCGTGATGTGTGTAGACGACTTGTAGTTCAAAAGGAACAGTTTACAACAAATGATTATACTACACAAAAATTCTGTTCATGGATATTGCCATTCATCCAGGCCATTGTATTCTCAGGGCTGTTGAGGTTTCTTAGAAGACGTTTCGCCCTCTCAACCTGAGCAGTCCAATTGTGATCAATTGAGAATACACAAAAATTACTGATCTATTACTAAAATATGAGTTCATTTACATGTCACTGATATCAATCAAGCATTTTTGGTCATGAAATAAAGGGAATACAACTCACGGCAAGTCAGCGTCTTCGTAGTTTACCTGCAGATATAAAAAATGTTCATTTGCGCAGTCAAACCTTGTAAAAAAAAATTGAGCAAACACTTTGCTTGCTTTTGCCACGCATGCGCATTACTGTCACCATTCAGTGTTGTTAGGGCCCTCACTCGGACTCTAAGCAATCTGCTGGAAAGTCCTCAACGTAGACTAAATGCTAAAAAGCTAGCAGTCGATGTATGCTGCATTTAAATCACTGAAACCTTTTTTTTTTTTTTGGTGTTATGATATATTGTGACATTTATAAGACATTTTGAAGCAGACGGCAGTCAGGTTTTATTATGGCTGTCCACGATATAAAATGATCACGCTATACTTTTTCATAAAGTCCGATCTTGATGATTATCACAATTTTTAGTTTGTGTTGTTTTTCATTTGCCAGTTTTAAAGCGTCTGAACTAAAAACTGAAGAAACTAGAGATTAGTTCAAACTCATATGAACATGCAAAGTAAACAGCAAAGCAAATTAAATATGATGAAAACTATAGAAAAGTATGAAAACAATTTTTACTCTGCAGTGAAACGAATGTAGAAAATACCAGTGAACTAGTTTACAGTGATGAGTATTTGTGCAGGGATTAGGCTTGCCACCTCCTTTCAAAATAAATAAGGAACACCTTGTTGGCAGGGCCAACCGAGCCGATTGTTTTATAATAGAGTAATACAAATACATCAAATGAATTGTTCAATAATTAATTTTTTACTTCAAAATAAGACAATTAACAGAATACAATAAGAATGGAAATGTCTTTCCTTTGTCCTGCTTGACTTAAACCAGTAGAAATTCAGTTATAATAGTGCAGGTGTATCCAACGGCCATCATTATTAAAGATATTTGTGTTTTCAGCGACTGTCAATATTTAACTTTTACTTTATTCACAAAGCATGTACGCCCAGTCTGGGAGAAACACCAGAGGCCTAACACAAAGAAGGATGGAACAGTTTTACTGCTACTCTTAAGTTAGCACCATGAACGGGATAGCCACTTCCGAACTAACCACATGCTTGTTTGCTTTAAAGACAAAACGTCACTGTGGTAAAAAGTCACATATGGAAACTAGGCGTATAAGTCTAGCTAACTAGCTAGCTGCTGCCAATGTGCGGCAGAATGGCAGCCAGGCAGAGTGTGTAAACAAAGAAGCCAGAAAAGTCAAACGGTAATGACTTTGATAGGTGAGCGATCAGACATACTGGTATCGAATGGCGCAGCCTGAGATAAGCTGACTATTGACAAAGGGACAAAGTGCGTCCCTTGTCAGCTCAATACAGGAAGTGTACTTTTAAATACCGGACAATTCTGTTATTCAGTGGACAGTTGGCAATCCTAGAAAGCTGACGCTGTCTTTTTGTAGTTAGGTAGCATCAGTCTGCCCAAAACCAACTCCTGGTCCTTGTAGAACAAAACAAATGGTGGGCTTTTCTCTCAGGCAATGAACATGGTCTACTTTGAGGATGTCTATTGTAGTTATGGAGCTGTAATTCATACTATACTGTTCTTTGTTGCCATGAATGTTGGAAAATGTCCACCACAAAATGTCCATTTTAGGATTTAAAAAAAAACAGCCAAAGACCTTCAAAGTCAAAGTTACCACCATGGATGCGGAGATGGAGTTCAACTGTGAGGTAGGATTTTTAAACGTCTTTTTAATCAAAGACTGAATAGTTGATCATCATCATCATCTTAAGATAAGCGGCATAGAAAATGGATGGATGGATGGACGTTCATGTGCCCTGTAGCAAGGCTTCAAACATCCACACACGCTGTCAAAGTTGCGCTAATAACTTTTTAAATAACTTAACAATTCAACGATAACTTTTGTGAGTGAGCCTTCTTGTGATCACTTCTGCAAACGATAACTATGTTTGTCAGATACACTGCATGACCAAATAAATGGTCACCACCTGGATTTACCAACGCAAACAGGTACTGGGTGGAACTGCACAATTACTGCATTGGGTTATTATGTTTCAACTGATGCCATGAGTAGCTTCTCATTTGCTAAACAAGAATGTCGAAGGACATATCTCATGGTCATGCAAAAGATGGCCATCTGTTTCAAAAGGCTCAAATTGTTGGTATATATCAAGCATGAGAAAAAGCCTAAGGCACGGGTATCCAAAGTGCAACTTAGGGCCATTTGAGGCCCCTGGCTCGTTTTTGTACCCTTTAGAGGTGAACTTAATTTGCGGTCCTCGCTGCCTGCTGGTGTCTGGCTGATTTCCTCCCTCCCCGGGTTGGCGGCATGTTGTCTGCCTCCGGGGCGTTCTCCTCGGCGTGTCTGTGATCAGGTGGGGGGGGGGGTGATGACGGGCTTGCAGCGTGGCGGAGGGCGGGGGGCTGGTCGAGGCTGGTACCCTGGTGTCCGGCCGGGTATCTCTCCTCTGGTGAGCTGTGTTATGTGGCGCTTGCTTCTAGTTCGCTTTGGCCTTTTGTGCTTCGTGGGCACAGTCCTGCTCTGTTCTATGCAGGAGATCTGGGTTGGAGGTCTGGGACCCCAGGTTCCCCTGCAAGTCTGCGTTTTAGGCCCGCTGCTCATATGTCAGGCCTGGCTGGTTTTCGGAGAAGCGGCCACACGGTTGGTGTGCGTGTGTGAATGCTTTTGTTTGTTTATTTATTTATTAGGGGTATCGCAAGATTAAAACATGGGCGCCTCGTTTGAAGAAAAGTAGTATCGCGAAACCAGAAAATTGTGAGATACACTTATCCTGTTAAACACAATTTATTTCACTTTGATGTTTTGTTGTTATGCAAATTTGTAGCTGCCAGACCGGAGCAGGAGGGGATAGAGAAGAAGAGAGAAGAATACAGAGGCGGGAGTGCAGGGACAAGAGGGGGCAATAAAGAGAGAGACAATAAAGAGGGAGACAAGGACAACAGCAACAACAATTGCAAAAACAAAAAAAAAACAACAGAAACAAACAGGACTACATCAGCAAATGTCTGTGGCGGAGATAAAGACCATGACGGAGAAGACAAAATAAAATGAACAACCACAATGATAATACTGCATTGAAACAGTCATACATATTAGTAGTAATAGTGGTTATGAAATTATTAACCATGAGAGTGATCAAAATGACAATAACTGTAATGCACACAATTGTAATAACTATAATCATATTGCCGACATCACCGTCACTGTAATAAAACCAACAACATAATAACACCCTGGCTAACTCAGTGAGTTATGTGGGGAAGTACGTATGTACTGTGAGTGTGCATATGTACCTGTGTACAGGTATCTCTGTGTGCAAGTCGTCATGTATATAAATGTGTGAGCATGTAATTGTTACTGAGAATGCATGAAAGAAGAGGGACTGCCTCCCACCACACAGCCAGGCCGAGCCCCCACCACCAGAAATCCATCGGGCCCACAGGAGCAGGCAGTACCAAGACCAGCCCCCCCCCCAAGAGCCAGCCCACAGAGCCCTCCCCGGGAAGACCAGCAAGGGGCCGCAGAGAGGCAATCCCAACCAGAAACAGGGCGCTGGTAGGCTCGAGACCGGCGAGAGATCACATCCCATAAGGGCAGACGGGCACCGCTGTGGGCCGCAACCAGAAAGGAGTCCACCAACGGCGGAAGCGCCAGCCCCCCATGCCACTCTCCACCCCCAGGAAGAGGAGCCCGGCCCACCCGACACAGGAGGACGAAGGACGAAAGAGGCATCGCCTCCCCCCCACCCGACGGAGGCCCGGGCGGCAGAGATGTAACACCCAGCACCAGCCCCCACAGAGCAAACCCCTGTGTATCCTCATTAAAGAAAAAAGGAATAAAATAAATAGATAAATATAAACAAATGAATAAAGCATGCACACGCACACACACACACACACACACACACACACACTGTGGTCGACTGCCCTATACCGATGTTGCAAGACATCCCCCGCATGGGACCCACGGTGCAGCCACCCACCACCCAGATCCCGAGCTCCAGAGAACGCGGACCATTAGGGAGCAAGAAAACATTTAAGTGTGATAAACATGCAAAAATAATAGAAATCAGGAAGAGGGGAAACTCTTCTCCACACCACCTTATATTGTATCCACCAGAGACCAGAGATTCCCATCCCTTCTCAGCACACTTCCTGTCAGGCCTCTGTTGTCCCCTAGTGGTCATCACAGTACTGCAGCAAGCACACAGATAACACACTCATTATTGAAGTGGGTATAACTATATGAATAATAAGAAAGTAGGAGAGTGCAGGTGTCATGCTGTTTTTATTTCAGAAAGGATCCAAAACCCCCAAAAAACACACATAACCCCCGAAAATAACTGAATCAATGATATGCTGCAAATTCACTGAACAGAACTGAAGTTTGCCAGGCTACTGTAGCACCAGACCTGAGAGATATTCGTCTTGAAAGAGTTAAGACGAAATATTTTACAGTATTATAAAGCAGTGGTCCTAACATACTTATAGATATATAAATGTGTAATATTTACTATATTTATAAATATTGTGTGTTGTACATGTATATCAGGGGTGCACACACATTTTCAGCATGCAAGTTACAAGTTGACATGATCTATCCATCCATTCTTTTTCTATGCCGCTTATCCCGATTAGGGTCGCAGGGGTTATGCTGGAGCCTATCCCAGCTGACTTTGGGTGAAAGGCCGGCTACACCCTGGACTGGTCACCAGCCAATCGCAGGGCACATATAGACAAACAACCATTCACACTCACATTCATACCTATGGACAATTTAGAGTCGCCAATTCACCTAACATGCATGTTTTTGGAATGTGGGAGGAAACCGGAGTTAAACCCATGTACGCACTGGGAGAACATGCAAACTCCACACAGAGATGCCCAAGCAGAGATTCCTGACTGTGTGGCCAACATGCTTACCACTCGGCCACTGTGCGGCCACCCTCTTACTATAAAACATATAACATATATAAAATCTTAACGGGTAAACTTTGAAACTATTGTACTAAACACTAATGATTAGTATTTCACATTCACAGTTTCATAGTTTACAGGTAATCAAAGCAGTTGATATCATTCAGTGATTCACAATTCAATTTAATATGGCAATAAAGATAATTACACATAATTCCTCAATAGTTGTGTACATAATCTGGTTAGTAGGGGTGTAACAATTCGATTCGTATTACAATTCGTGGTTGCCGATACGATTCAAGGACGATATTGGTTCATTTTGAACGATACGATCTGAAAAGATTCAGTAACTTTAAATTGATGCAGTAACTTTTTAGCTAAAAATTCAACCAGTGTGACTGTGAAATAAATACCTGGATACTGGACAGTGCAGGTGAAGTTTTCTAGTTGTTTTTTGTAAGGAAATCTAGTATAAATTACTAATAATGCTGACATCCTTAAGAAGAAATTATCAATGAGTACAAAAAATGAGTTAAAAATGCAATACAAAATCAGGATGAACAAAGGGTGGTATAGCTTGCCATGATGAATTATTTACTTTAAATAGCGCAATCCAAACCTGCACTTTGAACCCTTAGGCGAGGGACATTATGCAAATTCATCAGCAAATACCCGGAAGACCATGACGTCAAGGAGAGGCAGACTGAATCGAGTAACGTTTAACGTCTTTATCATTAAAAGTGCTAAAAAAATATAAAGCCTGCCGTAATTAAATTCAATGCTTTATTTCCTAGTATCGATTGATTGCCTTTTAAACTGTTATATCGATACATGCCGTCCGGAATGGCAACTTGCTGAGCACAGATCGATGTAGTTGGATCATAGGAATATGAATCGATACATCGCTGTAGTGCATAAATCATTACGCCCCTACAGAGTAATACACTGGGTAGAGCAGGTCATCCAGAAACTGGAAGGTTGGCGGTTCGATTCTTGCTCCCTCCACCCAGCCACTGTTGTTGTCTTGCTTCTAGTGCTGCCCACACTGTATGAATGTGAATGTTTGGTGGTGGTCAGAGATGCTGTAGGCTCGAATTGGCAGCCATGTTTCTGTCAGACTACCCCAGGGCAGCTGTGGATGTAGATTACCACCACTAGTGTGGGACTGAATAATGGGTTCACTTCATTGTGATACGCTTTGGGTGCCTTGAAAAGCGCTACATAAAATCTAATACATTATTATTATCCCCAAGGACCCTCTGGATTGCGTGAAAGTCGGGAACAGTACCTCTGGATTGGCAGACCGGAGGGTGTGTGTTCTAACTATAGGGGGAATCACACTCCTCAGCCTTCCTGGGAAAGTCTATTCCAAGGTGCTGGACAACCGTTAGCCGAACCTCGGCTACAGGAGGTGCAATGTGGTTTTCGTCCCGGTCGCGGAACACTGGACCAGCTCTACACCCTTTATATTGCAGTGAAAAGCCAAGCAAGGCAGAGACTTGAGGTGAGTGAGGAACTCTATTCAATTCAAAAACAAAGGATCTCACTGCCACATTGTGTCTTTGGCAACAATCACATCTTCAATGAAGGTAGAAGTCATCTTAAATGTTCATTTATCCCTTTCATACATCATTTATATGTATTTATATTTTTTATGCATGTATTTTATGCTATGTATTCAGTAAATCTATAATTGTAAAATTATACAAGCATGTTTTGTGTTAACATTCTTGAGAATTGTGGCGTTAACTGTCCATTTTCTATGCTGCTTATCCTCATTCGTGTCATGGCGTTATGCTGGAGCCTATCCCAGCTTACTTCGGGCGAGAGGCGGAGTACACCCTGGACGCCAGCCAATCGCAGGGCACATATAGACAGACATTCAAACCTATGAACAATTTAGAGTGGCCAAATAACCTAACATGCATGTTTTTGGAATGTGGGCGGAAACCGGAGTACCCGGAGAAAACCCACGCACGCACGCACGGAGAGAACATGCAAACTCCACACAGAGATGTGGAACACATACGTAAACAAGATGGCCGCGGCGCTCCGTCGCGGAAGTTGATGCGAGAGTCTTCGTGACATACACATGAACACACAGGCAACAATGAGCAGGAATATGGCAGGAGACAAATGTATAACGCCAAGTGTTTTGTGAGGTCTGATTTTTTTGAGAAGGCATTTTTGTGATGCAAATGTATTAATCTTTTGAACGCATATTGTTTTGAGTCAAAGTCTTTACTTAATTGTCCCCAGCAACTAAGTGGAACTACGTTCTTCATCACGGAAGTCTGACCAGAACCGGACTTAGGAGACCAAGTGGGGGGTAAGTCGCTGTTATTGGACTACAATGCCGATGGGGATGTCATACAACTGCATGTCAAACAATCCGAACTCTCTCTTTGACATTCTGCAAACATTCCCAACTAATATTTCAGAAATATGGTCCGAATGTTCAAATAATATTCTTACTGTAGAATGTTATTTGTTTAACTGGGTAACTTTAGATACAAACCAAAATAGAGGCGAGCCGAGGAATACCTAAGAAAGTGGAAGCAGTAGGCAACGCCACACGAGCCGTTTTCAACTTGCCAATTGCACTGTGTACGTGAATGAGGCACCGATCTGTGGCTCCAGCCTGCACAGCGTGTCTCGGGAGGGGCGGTCGCTGTGTGCGGCATGAAGGAGATTGATTGGCTGTAGACCATTGTTAATCAGGACGCAGAAAACAATGAGCGGTACAGACAGACGAGAAGAGAGACTTCCCACAATGCAATTCTTCTTAAAGGGCCAGACTCGGCCTGTAACAGCGTTTATACGCTGTAATGAAAAAAGAGCACTAAAAAAATTCCGCGAAGCAGCGAATCCGCGAAAGTTGAGGGAACACTGTACATCCCATAGTACAATTCACAGTTCTACATGTCCAAAAGCAGTAGGAAGAAGCAAATCTTATTTAATCCTACCCTCCATCCATTTCACATCAATTACAGTACATTTATTCACTTCCTGTATTCAAAATGTACCCTTTGCCAGTTTTAAAATACATTTACATACATAGACAGACACAGAGAAATACTTGAAACTGACAGAATTACTTTGTTGCCCAGATCATTGTAAGCTCATTGTTTGATGAGGTCTGTGATATGGCCCAGCTTTAATTCTATTAATTCTTTCATTCTATTTTCCAACCTGGCAGAGTTAAAGCTTCTTAAAGAGATACACACATCCAGGTACGTAGTCCTCCTCGTGCTCATTCACAGCTCGCTCCCACTCCTTCACCTCTGTGACGTCGACGCCACACCACAGTCCCTCCTCCTCCATCCGCTTTATCTCGTCCTCCAAGGCCGCTTTGTAGCTCAAGTTCTCAGGGTTACCCCTGGTCGTCATGCAGATGAGACCGCCTATGAGTTGACACAACAAGTTGAGGTACTGCACACAGAACCAGAAGTACAGTATACTGTTGGTCCCAAGACTCTCACCCTGTCTGGCGGCCTGGCACAGCTCCCTGATGGCCTTCACCTGAATGTGACCCATGCTCAGACCACCAACTACCAGCACTATGTCAAAGTGACCTGCAGGAGGAAACACCATGTGACTTAATCAGCTAATTGAATGGGTGCTCAACAAGCATAAATGAATGACCTAATTGAACAGGAAGTGGCTCCTCTCCAAGCAGAGCCAGCTTCAGGTCCTGGTACAGTCCGCTCTCTGCAGCCCGCTGCAGCATCCCCTCACTTGCATCCACACCCACGAAACGTCCAAATCCATCTTTCTTCATCTGCACCACAGAAGCAGACACACACAGTGCGCGTTATCCTATGTCCAAAGTGCACCCAGAGTGCCTTTTTCCGTCTAAACTCGTTAGGCACATTGTAAACATAAAATAAATTCATTATTGATTTGATATTTCACTCATTTGCTTTGTCGTTATGAGCGAAGATGGATGTTCAGTTCAGATTGTTTAGCATATAAAATACATCCTTCACTTTTTCTGAGCACGGCCCTCCGTGGAAAAGGTTTGGACACCCCTGATGAATGGATTTTGTCAATTCATGAACAAAGCACCTAAATCCAGTGACGTGCGGTGAAGTTCATGGCTGGTGAGGCGATGTAAACACTTGCTTATTAAGAGGATAACCACAAAAAAAGACACTAATTCACTGTGCTTAAAAAATTGTTGCAAATTGTTTTCTGATATTTCTTTGTCCCATTCATTTATAGTTTCACAAACTGAAAAACATTTCTGTTTTTACGTTTTATCTGTATAGGAAGTACATGCAGCCTTCTCCAGGAAAAGTTCTGATACTTTGTTGTAAAAGTCAGATCACATCCTAGTGAGTTGGGTATACAGTATAATCCTCCATCTTAGAAGTCAAATTCATTCATTCATTCAGCAGAGCATAAAAACATCTTGCATTTGACTTGTTTATAAATGTAGCTCTAGCCGGCACTGCTGCATTTTTTTTAAAAAAGGTTGGCTTTTCCTCACTGGAAGGACGTCAGTGTCAAGCCCCTTCCAGCTCATGCACACCTGACCCCTTCAAGACACATCAGTACTGCAAATGCCTCCCATATGACATTTCTGTGTGTTTTAGTGGTCGCGTAGCAAGAATAATGATGTCACACATACATTAAAGACATTACAAAGGCTGTAGAAAGTCATGGTTTATAACAAATGTTTCTACAACATTATATTACTGTATTGGCAACATGATGACAAACACAAACTGGCAGGCGCCATGATCCAACTCGATGTGCACGGTAGGCGAGGCTTGCGCACTAAGCCAAGAAGCCACGCTCACGGTGGCTTGATCAAAGCTTTCTTCCCTGTATTTGATCAGGAAATCTGCAAATTCCGTGATTTTTACTTAAGAAAATGTTTTAAAAAAACGATTGGAATCATACAGAAAATACATTTTTAATACAGTTCAATGGACAAATGTTAATATTTATGTTATTAGTACCCCGACTCTCACCCGAAGACAGCTGGGATAGGCTCCAGCATACCCGTGATCCTCATGACATCAAGCGATATAGAAAATGGATGAATGGATGGATGGATTGTATTTTTTTCCTTTCTTTTAAATTTTTTTATCAAGACAAGTAAGGCTGTGCCTCCCTTGACCTCACCTCACTGACTAAATCATAATGAAATTTGACTTTAATATTATTTATGTACTGTATTTAAATAAATATTATTATCTATTTGATGTCTGATGGAATGCTGCACAACAAGAATGTTTAGTGAGTGTTTCATGCATGTTAAATCTGCTGTGTACCAGTTTGGCCACCATTCCCGTGCCACAGGCCACGTCCAACACAAGGGCAGCTTGGCGCTCGCCACAAAAGTGGGCAGCGACGGCGCTGGCTGCCAGACTGGGTGCACGGTAGTCAAGAACTGCCACATCCTGTTGAATGAGGTTGACATTTTAGAACAAACACGTCTTTACTGACACACCACAAAGGAGTCACTGTAAAACCTGAATGCCCTCTTCCTAAAAATGTGTTAGAACAGTCACACTGTACCAACAGTAACACTAAGCGTCCAGTCAGATTGCTCTGTTGTCATTAATATAATGTTCAAAGCCACTCAGGGGCACAACTAGGGGATTGCTATGATGTGCTGTGATGTATTAAGCAGCATTAACGACCTGCTCATAGGAGTTGGCCCAGTTGTTGTAGAAGGATATCTTCTCAGCTGTCGTGCAGCCCTTATGACATGACACGATGAGATCTTTGATGTCTTCAAGCGTGCGGCTCTCCACAGCAGACATTGTTCACTCTCCTGTCAAAGTGAGAAAGAAGCAGAGACAACGTAATAAAAAAAAGTAGTATTAGTAGTTTGACAGTATTAGTAGTAAAGAGCCAACACTTTTTTTCCTACTTTTAAACTGGCTTGTCGTGACAACAGCTGCCAACTTCCGACCTGAATGTCCTTACCGCTACCGGTGTTTTATTACATTTTTTCTTGAGTGAAAGTATATTTATACTATTATTTATCCTGTTAGTCAGACCGAAAAGTAAATAGACACACATTTTAATACATGGGAAACAAATTGATCAGTAAAAAAAAAAATTGTGCTAAATAACAAAATTAACAGAACAAAATAACTGTCTTTCAGCTTTTTCTCGTTAGGGGTCGCCTCAGCATAACAACTGCAGCTGATGATTTAGCTTAATGTTTAATTCGGATGTCCTTGGTCGGTGATCAACCCCGCACCCTCTGCCATAAAAGGCAGAAGGGCGTACCATTACACCATTACAGGGTTTAACAGAAGAGTTGGTGAGTTCTGCCAAGGAGGGAGCAAGTCAGTGTTTTGCAAGTCTCACAAAAGTCTCAAGTCTTTAATCTCAAGTCTCGAGTCAAGTCTCAAGTAAAGATGTGGAAGTCCAAGACAAACAAGACGAGACACGTCGAATCAAGTCCGAAGACATAGACTTGAAATTTTCGAGTCCTTAAAATTCATAAGCACTGGTTAGTGTCTCCCAAATAAAATGCCATTTTAACAATGTAACCTTCTATTAAATTTGACAAATACAATTAATACGCTTTGGATGGTTATTGTTATTTTTTTATAAATAAAATAAGACCAGCGTGACTTAGTCACTAAGCGTCACTAGCGTGACCAAGACTTAGTCACAAAAAAGTGCTTCCATAGCATTAGGATTGGGCATTGAGCATCGAGCATTGATGGGAACCGGGACTAACATTCAGATTCCCCCGGGATCGTTCTTTTTTTTTTTTTTTTTTTTAATTTCTATTCCTACTTTCAATGACAGACCAGCCCACCGTCCGGAAAAAATGGCTGCATAACACCAACGAAGAAGAAGTCGGCGAACACCAATGAAGAAGCGGCGACAGGAAGCGTTTGTGTTCATCCATTTTAAACATGGACAGTGTGCCACGACGCTTGAAAGTTTGGCTGAAATTCTGCAAGAAAAAGGTGCAGTGCGAGATTTGCAATGCCATCATATCATGCATGATTAAACACCTGCAGATTCAGGGTGTAGAAATTACAGTGTCATTGAAGCAGCATTGAAGCAGCATTGAAGCAGCAAACAAATTATACTTATACTGCGAATACAGTGGCCGACTCAAATATCCAGCTAACGTACGGCTGTGTACTTTTTCATAGACAAATGACCTGACGTCAATGTTAGCTTTAGCCAGGAAGTTGACCAGACTGTCGCAAACTGTTGCACCATTCATCCTACTTTTTTGATATTCTGCACACACGTTAGTAAGAACTCAGTAACATGGTTAAGTTACACTTTGTCTATTTTGCATTACAAGACACTCTCCAACACATAAACAACAGGATATGTGTAACTGTTTTGTCATGGGGTTTTCATTTGTGAACGTGTATTCCTATGTAAAGAGACTTCAAGACATTTGTGCTCAAGTTCAATACTGGTTGAAAATAGCCCTGTGAGAAATTCATAGCAAAGTCATTCATAAAAAGTTCATAGAATTTTAAAAATCATCGAGACATTCAGACATTTCATCCAAGAACTTTGGTTAGCGCCCTCATTTGTTTGTTCTTAAACCTCATTGGACTTTAATGGATGCATCCAATGAGGCAGATTCAAATGTATGTTGTCTTGTCTGAGATGACAGAATAACAATCACATTCGTTGAATACTTTGAATGGGGGACACATTTTACTCAATACACTCACTGAAAATATCAAATATTTTCAAGTCATCATACTTAAGTCCGAATCAGATCCCGAGTCATTGATGTCAAAGTCCTACTCGAGTCGCAAGTCTTTGATGATATAGGCAATTCGACTCCAAAGTGATCAAAATTGTGACTCGAGCCTGACTGGAGTCCAAGTCGCTTGACTCGAGTCCACACCTCTGAATTCTGCTATTTCTTTCTCTCATTGGTGACACAGCAGGAAAGGGCCGAGAAGACGTTTGTTGTATCATTTCATACAGTATAAAGTGCCCTGTCATTCATTATTTCCACTGAAACGATTTTACAAACTATTTTGTAATAAAGGACAAAAAGTGTCCTTTTTCAACTCAATATAAGATGTGCACTTTTGTTTCTGAATACAGGACTATTCCATTTTCTAAGGGACAGTTGGCAACCCATGGCTGTGGAGTTGCAGATCAAAAGGGGTAGTTCAAAACAAATGATTACACTACACAAAAATTATGTCATTCATCCAGGTCATTGTATTCTCACGGTGAGGTGATCTGAGAAGACAAAGGTCTTCCAAACACAACAGTCCAGCTACGATCGTTTCAATGCCCTGAGAATACACAATTAAGTAAAGCTGCTGATTAAGTAAAGAAATGACAACTTACAGCAAGTCAGCGTCTTTGTAGTTCACCTACAGAAATGGAAAAACAATGTTTCATTTGCACAGTATAAGTATTAAAATTGGACACAGATTTTTCCCAAAGGCAACTGCACTTCCTGTATTTTCTCGCACATGCTCATAACTGTTAACGCGCAGCACTGCTGCTGTTCACAATCCAGTCTGTAGGGGTCTCACTCTGAATCAAAAGTCCTCAAGTTGGACTGCATTGCTAAAAAGCAAACGCGTGTAGCTCTCTTTTTTTACTTAAACTAACTTCAAAGTTATTTGCCAAAGCATTTGATGTACAGTATGCTGCATTTAAATCATGCAGACTTTTGAATGTCCAACTGTTGAAATGTTTCAGTACTTTTTGTACAACTCTGTTCTCTGGGACTTCTGGTGGAGAGGGGAATGGAGCAGACGTGCACGCTGCGCTCTCCCGCACGAACCTGATAAAACACCACTTTTTGTAACCCACACCTTGCTTTACTTGGTTGTAATAGTGAATATTACCCCTACTCTACCCCATGGCTTCCGGAACTAGGATGACGAGAGAGAAATACATGAGAAAAGTCGACCAATCCCCCGTGGCTTACCAGGTTAGCATACATGCTCTGACAAGTCTTTTGGAGGGACACTGCCATACCATGTCGGCAGAGTTCAAGTCGCTGTTCACCTCCCCCTAAGCCAGTGCTGCTCAAATATTGAGGCGGTCGTGAGAGACAGGGAGGACTTTCAATGTTGGTGCAGACCTGCCAACATGTATGAATTTGTTGTACTCGGCATACAATTTGAATTTTGAATACGCTTGTATACGTCACTGCTCTCCATTTTGTTGCATTTTTCTGGTTTCAGTTTCGAGTTCGGTCTGTACAGTGGAGATAAATAAATAGATATTATCAGTTTCTCAATAGTATTTCAAATCGGGGGGAGCGTAAACATTTCTATTCAATTCCACCATAGAATGTATGCATCTCCAACTCACACACATCTCTAGTCCGTTCATCCTGGGAACGACACTTCCTCATTCTCATTACAAGAATGCAAGATGCATTCAGGGACACTCCTAACATCACAAAAACGGCTTTATAATGCGTGTGCGTGTGTGTGTGTGTGTGTGTGTGTGTGTGTGTGTGTGTGTGCGCGTGTGTGTGTATAAATAAACAGGAAGATCAAGAAAAACATGAAGTGGATATTTTATAATCACTCACTTCGTAACTCTTAATTCGGATGTACAATTTGCTACAATTAAAGGGATGATTCGTATTGTTTGACATAAAGTTGTATGACATCCCCATCAGCAGTGTACTACTTCAACAGTCACTTAACCCCCCAACGTTTGGTCCCGCGAATCCAGTTCTGGTCAGATTTCCGTGACGAGGAAGGTAAGTTCTGCTTAGTTGCTGGGTCATTTAGGTAAAGAGTTTGGCTTCTCAAAACAATATGGGTTCAAAAGAGTAATACATCTGCATCATAAAAATGCCTCCTCAAAAAAAAAAAAAAAAAATCGGACCTCACAAATCGGTCAACGTTATATTTCGTGTGTATGTGATGAAGACACTCGCGTTTTCTTCTTTGCATTGCATCAATGATGCAAGATTGACTTGTCTGATACCTATGTAACATACCTTGTATAAAGTGAATAATTTTTTTAATTAGTAGATAACAAAAGGTACTACTCGAATATCATTATGATGACTATTCAAATGACTAAGTCACAACTGTGTTTAGTCTTTAATAATTTGATGCTATCCCTCTTTAATTCAAGGTTATCAACGTAACCCGCAAACTCCTGTAAATATTTGAGGCGCGAAAGAAAACTCAAGAAAATCTACTGGAGTTGATAAAGCGTCCTCGACGATCTTCTTAGCCTTTTCAAGTGCAGGCTGGCTTATGTCCAAAAGAACTTGACATCCATTAAAATGCCACTAACTATCACGCTGCACGATCAAAACAGGCTACAGTTAAAATGAAACATCTTAAGTTGAACCACTCGGGCAAGTTAAACTGGTAAAGACCTATAATACAAAACTTATGTCAAAAAAAGATTGGTAGCGTTTATAAAAAAATATGTAAAAATGTTTACTTTAAATAAGAAAATACAACAAACCAACACCATTTCAAAGTGCCATGAATTAATAATACAATGAAAACAAAACACTAACATAATGCTCATTTAAAATAACAATTGCACACCTATCAACATAACACATACTTCATTGAAGTAATAATAACAACACAATAAATGTGGCAAGAGCAGGTCAAATTTAAATAAACAAAAACATAGAGAACATTACTGAGAAGGAAATGCCCTCCAGAATCAATTCAAATTTACAGTAAGGCCTACACATGTGTAAGTCTACACATCAGTCACACTGCAAGTACAAATATGTCAACTTTATTTTATCATAAGAGTAAAAATGCTATTGTCCAATAGGAAATAATAAATTGCATTAAATTGTAGGTCATCCATAATGGCTATAACAGAAAGGGTAAAAGAGACTAGGGATGTCCTGATCCTCATTTTTTGGATTCCGATCCGATTTTTTTATAGTCTTGCCCATCAGATACCGATCGTTTTTTTATTGTTTGTTTTTTTTAATAATAATAATATGCTTTTGTTACAAACATACACTTGTGGAATTGTATATGGTTCTGAAAATGGCTCTTCAAATCATTAAAAATAATGCAACCAAAGTATTGCTGAATTTACTTTTTTTATTACACAGCACGACCAACAATATTGTTTGGCTTTTGTAACAAACCCCTGTGAGTCAGGTCCCTATTCCAATAAAAGTCCATCCAATAAAAGATAAAATTGGAAAAAATGGGCGTGCAAAATACTTTCAGGGTAGGACTAATCATTTCACATGGTTATGGATCAATTTGTGGTGTGATTTAGAATATATGACTTTTTTTTTTAACAAACTCTCTTAGGGCTCTATGAATTCAGTTAAATTTTTTCCGAAATTCTGTTTACATTTTTTAAGAATTCAATTTTTTTTTACCTTTTCCACTTATTTAAATAAATAAAGCAAGATGGTGCCCTCCGTGGCAGACGTCTCTGTTTCACTCTCCCGTTTTTTTTTCTATTTTTTTGCTATTTTGTTGTTCATGTTGGACATTCAACGTGCTGCGTTGCATTGCGGCATAGAGACAACTTTTGTACATGACCTTTCGTTCAGCCTCTCGGACTGGCTTTCTTCTGCGTCGGGAGGACGCAGCAGCCTGCGGGCCTGGTGAGCTAAATGCCCAGGAGCGTCCGGGGCGGAGGCGAGGCAGGAGGGGCGCCCTGCGTGCTAGGCTAAAGGCTATAGCGACTGGGCCACCGCTGCCAAGCCTGCTGCTGGCCAGCGTCCGCTCTCTCGAAGACAGGATGGACGAGCTGAGAGCAAGGATTCTATGTGAGATCGGAGAGTGCTGTGTGTTCGCGGAGGCCTGGCTGGATGGAGGATTTACCGGACTCGGCGGTCTGGTTGGGGACATTTGCCGCTTGCCGGGGAGATCGGACTTTGGCGTATTGTGGACACAGAGCCTCGGGACTGTTCTCCCCAAATGTTACCAGCATCTAAGCTTTCCCACGAGGGCAAATAGCATCCTGTACCAAGTCTACAGCAAGATGAAAGGTGCTTTGAAGGCTGTTCCAAGTCCCCATTTTGGAAAAGCTAATGTCTCTTCTGTTGTTGTTGCTTAATTTATTGTTATTACTTTATTACTTATTCATTTTCTTGTGTTTTTCTTTCTTTCTTTCTGCTGGGAGAATGAACAGAACAAGAATTTCATTGCATAGCAGAACTACCTGTTACTGTGCATATGACAATAAAACAAAATCTTGAATCTTATTTTACCAGCATTGTGCTATTTGGATTAGTTAATAAAATGCAAAAATCCTTACATTTATTGATGCAATTGGCCCATTTTGTCCAGTCATTGAGAAGTGGATGTAGCTTGGCTAATTTTTCTAATGGGATGTCAGCCTCAGCAAATATTGCTACAAAATCTTCAGCAAACTGTAATGCCTGTGCTTGTGATTAAGGAAGATGTAGGCACAGATGTAATTCTAATCGCGTTATTAATGTAAGATATTTTAATGACACCATTAATTTGTTTACAGAATTAGACAAATGTGACAAAGAGCGCTCTTATTTTGAAGGCCGGAATGTGTTGTGTGTGTGTTGCGAGTGGCAATTGACGGTTGAGACGCGCTGGGTGCATGCATAAACGTGCCTCTTGTCTTTTTTCACTCAGAACCTGCATGTGGTCAGTGGGAAATGTAAAATGGTCCTTAAATTAAAGCAGTAAAACACAACATGGTGAAAATACTGTATACTCATCCAGCCTGAGTCACTAGCTAGCTTCCATTCACGCTCCATAACAGAGGAGTTCCCAAGTTTTTTTGCCGCCGTTTCAACATATAAAGGAAGTAATAAACACGTGAGATAGCTACATACAAAAACAGGACATTTTCATTCTCCTCAGATGAGGCTGAACATGCAGTTTGGGGCCCCCTGTTGGCTTGTGGACCCTTGGCATTCGCCTAGTACGCGGATAGCAACAATGATCCTGCTGCCTAGCTCCGTTTGATTGGCGAAATGGAGTCAAGCGTCACAAGTGATTAAGTTGAAATGGTGGAACAAAGTCATGTGACATCGGCCTAGGCGTAAGTATCTCTACTAGCAATAATTGATAAAAATTGAATTGGCGAACGGAATGTAACTCAACATAGTGGAGTAGCGTTCACAAAAATACTGAAGTAAAAGTAAAAAGTGTGTTGCAATAAAATTACTCTGATGAGTAGTATTTATCCCAAAAGTTACCTGAGTAAATGTAACAGAGTAAATGTAGTTTGCTACTAGTTAATACCCACCTCTGTAAGTCTTCCAGCGTTTGCACAGCGTGTCGTAGAAAATAGCTTACACCAGCTTTACTGCAAGGATCATCCTGAAAGGGGTACCAGAGAAGGTGCCGTTACTCAAGGGGTATGATGACAGTGATTTGCAGCTCTAACCAAATAAAAACATACAGCAAATACATTGAATAAACAAGGGAAACGGTGAAATATTTTCTTCAAGTCTGTTTCTTCGAGCAGATGTCAATTTCAGCTTGTTAGCGCATTGCCATTTTTTGTGACAGGCAAACGTGTGTCACAAAGATGATGAAATAATAATACAAAACGGTGGAACTTTTCAGCTGCTGTGATTTCCGAAGTATATCACCTCATTGTGCACCAAACGCATTTTGCTGCATCCAAAACATGTGACGTGTTTTGTCGACCAAACGCCGACAAAACATTTATGCGTCACAAATGTAACCAGCGTAGTCCTCACACAATTTAACTACAATTGAAACGCGGAAGACTATATGCAAATGAGCTGACCTCTGCCTGGACACACAATGTGAATTTGAACGTATTTGCATGTTATTTCTCCAGTTTTTCATCAAAATGTAGACAATAACGAAAGTGACGCTGACTCAAAATCAGAACTATGACATAGTGTCCATGTAACTTGTCACATTGAAGATTTTTACTGATCTATTTTTTCCTAATCAATACACTTTGGGGAACTGTTTTTTTAAATCATGCCTCTGCAGAAGGTGAACACTCCTATGATTCAAACGATACTGTAACCCAAGTCACAAACGTCACATGATGTCAGGCAGCTAAAGCCAAAGTCCCCCTTGATCTGCTGTTGCTCCTCCGTGGCAAAGATGAAATCCCTGCGCGTCTTGTCATGTTATTAATACACTGTGTGAGTCCAACTGTGTTCTTAATGTATTCTTATCACAAAGAAGTCTTGCTAGCAAACTATGAGCTTCAGTGGAGCATGAAATTTTTCATTGGGGCGGCCAAGGCGAGACCATTACTCACATAGAGGTGGCAATAAGTTGATATCTGAATTGTCTAGATGGCCAGTGGGGTGGCCAGAGAGTGACCAGGGGTGGCCACCCCGTAGCTCCGCCACTGCCTTTGGACCGTCTTTTTGAGCAATTAATAGCTGAACAGTGTGCAGAGGACATGTTTTCAATGCATAGTTTCTGGATTCTGCTCACCATCATGGCCATCAATACAGAAGTGGATGCCGATCGGCACTCCTGTTTTAACTCCAGACTCTTGGCTTACATGCCCACTCATGCTGCTACAGAGAGCTCCCAATATTAAAAGATTTATGTGCTGAATCACGCTTCAGAATTTATGTCAAAGTCAACATAGTGAGAAAACTTGACCGAAACCGACCAAAGTAATCATGGAAAACTTACCTAAGGCTTGCAGTTCATGCAAGACATGGTTTTATTGACAGCTCTTCCACGGAAACTTGTGTGTTGCAGTGAATTGTGTCCAAGCGGAAATGGCAGTTAGGCTGAACTAATGTTCTGCACCACAGAGCCGCGTCAAAATCGTCCCCCAGCTGTAGGGGTTGCCACTGGGGTGGTCGGAGAGTGACTAAGGGTGGCCCCCTGGCCACTCCGTAGCGCCAAGTAAAACGGAAACCTCAGTCCATAATAATCACAGAATAATATAATTATAGAGTGGTTTTAATGTGTATTTCTTTAACTTTATTTGGAATGAAAAATATATTGCGCTGATTTTAAATATTTTCAAAGGTGATATGACGGACTGAGTTTCTCCACAGCACAACAGCTTTAGGAGCTTTCATTATGTGTTTATTATCACATTTACGACCCAAGAGGTTTCTTCCACCGATCATTAAATTTGGAGAAACTCGCTATCGTACATCTCTAACAGAGGCAGCGGCACTTCCTTTTTGTCGCGCATGCGCATTACCGTCACCATGCAGTACTGCTGCTGTTCACGATCCGGCCTGTAGGGGCCTCACTCTGAGTCAAAACAATCTTCTGGAAAGTCCTCAACTTGGACTGAATGCTAAAAGGTTAACACATGAAGCTCTCTTCTTTAAACTAACTTCAGCGTGATTTGTCAAAGCAGTCGATGTATGCTGCATTTAAATCATGGAGACTTGCGAAAAGTTGGGGGCTTGTTTCAGCCGTATTTGGTGTGTTTTTGTGTTGTAGTTAAAGCTGACGCTGTCTCTTAGTTAGCTTAGCATCGATCTGCCAAAAACAACTCCTGATCGTCGTTGAACGAAAAAAACGGTGGACTTTTCGCTCAGGTAATAAACCTGGCCTACTCTTAGGACGTCTGTTATAGTTACTAAGTGATTATTCATATTATACTGTACTTTGTTGCCAGTCACACTCCATGCTTTGTTGTCTTGAATGTTGGGGGAAAAAAGGTGTGTGCTTCTCTCGCAGGTTTGACTGAAGTCACCGCCAAAAAAATGTCCATTTTAGGATTAAAAAAGAAACAGCCAAAGACCTTCAAAGTCAAAGTTACCACCATGGATGCTGAGATGGAGTTCAGCTGTGAGGTAGGACTTTTAAACACCTTTTTCATCGATGACTGAATGGATGACCATCATCATCTTGGATTGGCTCACACTAAAATAACCAAATCACATCCAGGCCTCAAACATTCATGCAGTGTCAAAGCTGCTCTGCTAACTTTTTAAATAACTTTGTAAATAACTTAATTATCCACCACTGCCACTATATTCACAATTGGAATGCTTCTTCTGCCTTGTATTTGTATTATTGTATTATGTATTATATTGTATATTGTATATTGTATTATTTGTATTTGTATTAGTTTATTTAGTCATTTTTATGCTTGAAAATGCTTTATTAGGCAACAACAAGGTTACACAAATACCGGAAGAGTAACTTTCACTAAGAAAAGTCACCTGTTTTGGCATTCAGCTACTTGTTAAGAGAACAGCAAGTTGTGCAAAATTGACTGAAACACTGAACAGTTGGACTTGTGCGTTCAAAAGTTTCGAGAAAGTTCAATTAAGTTTAATCGTAAAGAGTACAAAAAGAAGTTGTTGGCCGCTGATGACCACGGGTCATACTTGAGCAGGGATGCCCATTACGTCAATTGCGATCGAAGGTAGCGTGGGTCAGTCGCATGTGTTACCCGCGTCATAAACGTCCCATGATATCAGGAAGCTGACATTAAACTCCCTCCTGATTTGCTGTTGCTCCTCAGTGTCCAAGGTTAAGTGGTGAACAGACAACTTTTCAATGAACACACGGAAATGCAACTCTCATCTTTATTATTCAGATTACGGATAAACTAACTCAGCGGTAAAATTCCTATAAATATAACGAAAGTTATCTGTTCACTTGTAGCTAAGTAGAAAAGAAGTCAACTGTTTAATAGTTCTGCTCCTCATCCTGAACTCCACTATAGACATGCATCTTTTCTACACTTTGTGAAATGATTATTATGCTTAATTGGAAAATGTGCCCATTGCTGAAACCTTTTTAATATGTTGCCTTGACTTCGGCTGTATTGTCTTTTGCATAATGCATTTTGCATATCCTGTATTCCTGTAATGTTTGATAGCAAATGCTAACTGGACTAAGGTCTGGTTTGTGCTTGACGCGTCCGCGACTTCCACACGGCTCCGTGCGGCCTTACGTCACTTTTGCAACCACACCCCTCCGTGCGGCGTCCGCGCGGCCCAAATTTTCCACACCGCACACCTAGGAAATTTTCTAACTACATGGATGGTCCCGCACAGAAAAACATGCTGGACGAGCAAGAGCTCCTGGTGGCGGACGTTTGAAAATACAGACATCTTTATGATTAGACTCATAAAGATCACCGCAATGAACAAATTGTCAATAATTCTTGGAGAGAAATTGCTTTTTTGTTTAACCCCATGCTTGTCACCATGTTGTAAACAACAACCCTTTCTACTTCTACTATGGTGTATTGTTGTACGCATGTCCTAGACGCACCACACTGCCCCCAATTGTCTGGGAAAATATGGGCCAACAGCGGGGACATGACGCACTGACTACAAATGCTGCAGAAGTTGTCTCTGCCTGATTCCGCATGTCTCATTTCCTCGCGGCACGTACATGTGTCAAGCATAACCCAAGCTTAATAGAGTCGTCACTCGCTACACCGCGGTTCAAACATCGCACCCTCACTTTGTTGCGGTTTTTGGAAAATTTATTAATACATGATTGCTGTTGGGTGGTTGAATGCGGCCTATTATTAGTAAAAAAAAAAAAAAAACAAACATATTTAAGCAAATTTTACTTATTCTTGGCCTAAATCAGGGGTGTCAAACCTGTGCCATGGAGGGACCTTGTTCAGCTCCTTGTTAGAGAACATCAAGTTGTGCAAAGCGTATTGAAACATTCAACAGTTGGACATTCAGAGACGGTCAGATTAAGTTCACCTGTAAAATTTATACTGCATTTTAGCTTCACTCTGAAATTTCACCCAGAATACAATTACAGTAGATTAGAGCTGCAATAATTAATGATTAATCGATTATGTAATTAATCAGCTATTTTGGTATTTGATCGTTTTTTTTATTTAAAAATGTAAATATCCTCTGATTTCAGCCTCTCAAATGTGAATATTTTTTAATTTCCTTAGTCATCCATAAAAGCAGACCTATTATCTTTGTGTTTTAGTCAAAACAAGATATTCACACACATTAGTGTTCACTTTGGAAAACTGATAGATATTTTTGCCTCTTTTCTGATATGTGGTGGAACTGTTTGTGTTGGTTCATATTGGTTTGCTTCGTCTACGGCAGGGGTGTCCCAACTGTGGCTCATTTGTGGCATATTGTAGAAATACAACTAAACAGAAAAAAAAAATACTGTATATAAAATGGAGGAAAAGAGCAGTAATTTTACCAGAATGGTCAAAACATGAGAATGAGGTTATACTATTCAGAAAAAATAGAGCTAAAGGCACTATGTAAAGAGAAAAAGCTTGAATATTGACACTGTAATAAAAACTGTCTGTAATAGTGTATGTTTTGTTTAACGATTTTACAAAATACGTACAAATCTCAAAGTAGCCCCCGCATCATTTGACTTTTCAGTATGCAGCCCTCGGTGGAAGTTTGGACACCCCTGGTCCAACGCATTATAAAAAAGAGGAAGGGCAGTTGTCCGAATCTCCCGTAATCAATACAAAGCCTTGGCGAAAAATGAATACAACTCTGGACAGAAATAAAGGTTGTGACATTGCAGACACTTGATATGAATGCTGTAATTGAAGCTAAAGTCGGTCCAACCATACATTAGAATGTTTGACCGTTTTTTTTTCCTTATTTCATTTTTCTCATCCATATAAACAGTGTGCTTGCATGTGTGTTTTTACAGTGTTGTCATTGTTTGTTCCTCAGGTCAAGTGGAAAGGCAAAGACTTGTTTGACCTGGTGTGTCGCACAGTGGGGTTGAGGGAGACATGGTTCTTCGGACTGCGCTACACGGTGAAGGACACCTACGCCTGGCTCAAAGCTGACAAACGAGTGAGTGGAGGATGCGACAGAACGGAAGAAGTCATTCTTGTGTTTTAAATTCAAATGATTTGCCCACTCAGGTCTTGGACCAGGATGTTCCCAAAGATTCACCTATAACATTTCACTTCCTGGCCAAGTTCTTCCCTGAGAAAGTAGAAGAAGAACTCGTCCAAGAAATAACACAGCACCTCTTTTTCTTACAGGTAGTCAGCTGATGTCAAAATCATTTATGTGCCTGTTAGGGGTGTCGTGGTATGCCATAATCACGACGGTTTTAAGGTGACAGTTTGGTTTATTTGGGATGCAGTAAGGGAACAGAATGCAAAACATGAAACTGCTTAGCTTTTGCGTAAACAGTTTTAATAATTGAAAAAATTAAACAAAATATTGCTGGCAGGTAATTTTCCCATTCAGTGGAACCTTGGTTTATGTCATTAATGTGTTCCATAAGGTCACACTCTAACCAAATCAAGTTTTTCCATAAGATAGAATGTAAATCCAATTACAGTCGTCCCTAGTTTATCGTGGGCATGGTTACAGACTCAACCACAGTAGCCCGCTGCGTGCGGGCTTCGTCGAGGCTACAGATACTTATAACGCGCGTGCCTTCTGCTGCCAATGAGCGCACAACGCACTGACCACCCCCCCACACACACGAGCACACACATAAATAAAAGCGCTCGGAGAGTGCAGACCTCCGCCAAGCTCCATACTTCCCTCCATATTGTGATTCACACCTTTCCAAGTGCTCTGACCATTTTTTGTGGAGTTATATGCATAAATGCCAAAAATGGTCCTACCTTACAATTCCCTCCTTTTTATTTCACATGTTAGTAGTGAAATAGCATCTTTGAGACTGTTGGTCTGTGATATAATGAATATAATATAATAACCACTAAATATGTTTTATTTTTCAGCAATTACTGTTGTAATTTTTTTTAACTGTATAACCTGTGGGCTGAGGCACAGTGGTGACGTGACCCTTCCCCCCTTCCACCATATTCTGTTTGGTTTGGTCACATGGTGGACATTTAATGATGTCTGAGCAGCATGGGGGCACGACTATCCCGCCTGTAGAGGGTGCCCATCTGCCACACATCCTGACTTGATGAGCGCTGAACACTAACCCTGCAAGTTGCAGCATCAGAACCTGGAATCTCTGCGGTGGAATGGGCACCATCTTGAGGCAGCCGCAGATATATATATATACAGTATAAATAATTTTTTTTTGTATTAGTTTATCGAGTAGACGCCTGGCCTGTCCCTCACTCAGTGTGTACCGTGTGGGAACTCTATACCAAACCAAATATTCCGTACCAAAAAATATGAGTGCATGTACCATTACACTCCTAGTGCCTATGTGGGCATTTTAGATTGTGCTGAAATTTGAATATGTTAACCTTCTTGCTTGTACGTCTTTAATTATTTTTTTTAGGTGAAGAAACAAATCTTAGATGAAGAGATCTTCTGTTCTCCAGAAGCTTCTGTTCTTCTGGCCTCCTATGCTGTTCAAGCCAAGGTAAGAGAGCAGCCAAGTGCGTGTATTTGTCTCTGACATGAGCATTTTGAACTTTCTCCTGTCTTCAAACACAGTATGGCGACTACGACCCCAACTTTCACAAACCAGGCTTCCTGGCTCAGGATGAACTTCTGCCAAAAACAGTAAGTCACAAAACAGGAAAGCACGGGACTTATTGAAGAGACCTGAGACATTTTGATGTGTTTTTCCATCAGGTTCTGATGCAGTACCAGATGACCGCTGACATGTGGGAGGAGAAGATCACAGCGTGGTACGCCGAGCACAGAGGCATCGCCAGGTAGGATCTTGGACCGCCAAAGAACTCGTGTCATCCAGCATCATGACAATATCTCGTCCTCACAGGGATGAGGCTGAGATGGAGTACCTAAAAATTGCTCAGGACCTTGAGATGTATGGCGTCAGCTACTTTGACATCACTGTAAGTGTCAATTACCGCTGCTTTATATCTACCACATCAGCTTTCTGCTGGTTGTATCATTCAACAGTTGTTCCACACTTCTTCTCACTACGTTTTGATAACATTCTTTTACCCTCAATGGCTGCTGACAGCAAAACAAGAGAGACACAGACTTGTTGTTGGGGGTGGACGCTCAGGGTCTTCACATCTACAGCCCCAACAGCAAACTGACCCCCAACAAGTCGTTTCCATGGAGCGGCATTCGCAACATCTCTTACAGTGAAAAAGAGGCAAGTCCACAGAGATACAATGCAAGAGCTGTATCTAAAACAGTGTTTCCCCTGGTATACAGTTCATCCGTGCGTCACACAAACAATCAGAACACATGCACTAGTGCAGTGGTGTCAAACTCAACAGGGGACCAAAACTCAAAAACCAAAAAAACCCTTTAAACCTTCTTCTCTTTTTAACCAACATAACTTGTTAGTGAATGTACCACATTCATATGCATCATCAGTGCTCACGCACAGATGCATGTTTAAAGCTGCGAACATGACAGGACATGCCCCAATTATCCAGGCTCAAAAAGATAGTATTAAGTATTGTCAGCTTTTGATAAAATGTCAAATGAGCACTTTTTTTTTTACCCCAGAGTGGGGGAAATGTGTATTTTTACAAATATCTGTGTTTGTGTCTGTTCATTCCTGCTTGAAATTTCTACTTTCCCATATATAAATACAGTCAAACCTGCCTTCATAGAACGACCACCTGCCTATAGCAGCCACTGAAAAATCCCCCGCAGCAAATTTACAAGTTATAGGCCTTGTGTATAGCAGTCACCTATCTAACGCGGCCAGCCATTTTGTCTCCCTTGGTCAATATCTGACTGCATATAGTGGCCAAATTACCAACTCAAGTAGAAGCTTCATGCATGAAAAAGTTTGTTTTTTCAATCAATGAAGCCGTCGTGTGTAGACTTTAATTACTGAGTCCTAGCTCAGTCACAATCATTCACAAGATCCACACAAACTGTCAGTTGTTCCACATAAAAAAGCCGTCTTCTTTTGAGCTTGCTATTTCCTGGTCAAACATGTAACTTTAAGAGCATTTGCACCAAAACATTACCGCAAATTAGGCTGGGAACAGGACGTGCTCCCAGCGACGCTACAATAAAAAAAAAAAACATACGCTAGCATGCATGCGACAGCGGGAGCAAAACTGAGTTGGGTTGTACTTAATTGAAGTATTTTAGAATGTACTCATGTTATTTTTCATCAATCCTCATCCACAAATCCATCAAAGTCCTCATCTTCTGTATTCGACACAAACAAAGCCGCCTTCTTTTCCGTTCGCTACTAGTCTGTTAACTTGTCAGTGTTATTCAGCTCCGAAGCAAAGAAGGAAACTTCTCCTGTTTCTTCTGCCAACTTTATTTATTGAACGCGGCCACCAGACAGCAGCTCAGAACACACACACATCTCTCAGCATCGTCTCTCCTTCCTGCTTGCCCACAAGGCAAAGGTTAAACAAGCTCCACTACATAGCTGTCCAGCCAATGCCAGGTAAGAAATGACACCGTTTATTTCCTGGTGTGCACTGGTCAATACTGTAATGCCGCTTGTTGTGGGAAAGGAGAGACTCACGTCACCGATGCACTTTAATGGCTTTATTAACAGCGGAGAACACTGCAGGACTTTACATCCACGCCAACATAAACACACTTCCCAACTCTCTCGAAACTCACAGCTAGCACTGAGCCTAGCTCTCCTGCTCGGGACGCCCACCGTCACTTCCCGGCACTTCCTGATGAACTACAGCTGTAATGACATTGCCGTATAAAAAGTAAAATATTAAAAACAAGCGTAAGACATTACTAGCACAGCTTTGTTCTGTGGGTCGTGGATATATTCTATCAGTTATTATTAAGCCTCTAGCTTCCTTTTAGTAAGTAAAAACCTTGGCTATGATTGCACTACATTGTCATGTAGACCTACAAAGTACACTTGGAAGAACAAGAGGTGAATAAATGTATTGCAACTGATGTGAAACTGATGAGGGGTAGGATTAAATAAGCTTTGCTTCTTCCTACTCCTTTTTGGACATGCAAAATTGTGAATTGTAATATGTGATGTGCTACTGTTTGACTCATATGCATGTTCAGGATTAAAACCATGAACCATGATAATAACAAGCCTAGTAGTGCTGTACAACTTTTATCCGCAGTGCCCTCTACTGATCAACATTATTATTATTATTATTATTATTTTCCCTTTTTTTTTTCTTTTTTTTCCTCTACTGGTCAACATTCAAACTGGACGCCAACCTGCCTATAGAGGCCACCTGTCTATAGCGGCCACTTTTGCAGACTCCCTCTAGTGGCCGCTATAGACAAGTTTGACTGTATAGTGTTACATAGTTTCAATAGTATAATTTCAATATAGTAATTGTTGATTGATTGTCAACCACCTCTTCGTCATTCTCTCACCGTCAAGGCAAAAGCAACAGTATATTATTATATTAACACAAAAACATCACAATCTGCGAGATGTGTAACTTGGAGTTTGCAGCTGTGCACTGGGAGGTTGAGGCGTTTCCCAGCATGCTTTACTGTAGTCACTTTTGACTGTCTTATACCTCTTAATGTGTTATATTGTACAAACAGGGTGTGGTGTCTTTTCTAGTCATGTACAGTTAAATTATTTTTACTTTTCGTCTAAATCTGGTGCCCTTAGTAACAATGGTTGTGCAAGTAGTGCTATGTATAATACTAGACCCACGGCCTGCAGTTTGACACACGTGCACTAGTGCAATCGCCCCTTGACATTTACATTTTGGATGCACACAGGCATGCGTGAGTGTGGTATAGGGTGGACAGTCACAGACGCGCACAAATGCAAGCTACTGACTGTAGTGCGATCGATCCTCTTCAGTTACATTTGGGATGCACACGCATTGTGGGGTAGTGATGGTAACCTTGATTTCTTTTGCTGACTCAAGTTTTTATGAGTCACTCACTAAAGTGAATCGAGTACCTGATTCACTCGCGTCGAGCGTCTCAGTGTGCATGGGCAAAAAAAAACCCCTTAACGTTATGCTTCATGTTTCAGTTCACCATCAAGCCCCTGGACAAGAAGAAAGATGTCTTCAAGTTCTACTCCTCTCAGCTGCGTGTCAACAAGCTGGTGAGTCAAGTCGTACTAACTAGGAGTGTAACGATGCACCATAATTGCAGTATGGTACTTACCTCGCTTTTAAGGGCACGGCTCAGGGCTGGGCTGCTCTGTATTTGCTTAACGAGTAGATGTGCGACGCGTGGGTAACTTCCTATCACTCACTTAAAATGTAATGTGAGAACTGAGTATGCCTTTGTACCATACCGTAAGTTCCGTACCAAAAAATCACATTACGAATACTCTTCAGATCTTACAGCTGTGCATTGGCAACCACGATCTGTTCATGAGGAGGAGAAAGGTGGACTCCATTGAAGTGCAGCAGATGAAGGCTCAGGCCAAAGAGGAGAAGGCCCGTAAGAAGGTTGTGAGAATGGCGACTCATGAAGTTAACATCCAGCAGTGAATGTTGGGTCTTTCGCTGATCGTTCTATGTGGTCCTGGTCCAGATGGAGCGACAGATCCTCGCACGGGAGAAACAGATGAGGGAGGAGGCGGAGCGAGCAAAAGAGGAGATGGAACGCCGACTTTTCCAGCTGCAGGATGAGGCTCGACTGGCCAACGAGGCGCTGGTGAGGTCTTCATCTTCAATTATCATACTTTTGTACTTAAACTTAGTCTTTTCAGTGCATAAGTAAGGCAAAATGCAGTACACTGTCAGTACACGGATTTTGCCTCCTCTGTGACTCCTCCAGCTGCGCTCAGAGGAGACAGCAGACCTGCTGGCTGAGAAAGCCCAGATCGCCGAAGAGGAGGCTAAGCTACTGGCCCATAAGGCCGCCGAGGCCGAGCAGGAGAGGCAGAGGTTAGAGGTCACCGCCATGAAAACCAAGGAGGAGAAGAGGCTGATGGAACAGAAGATGAGGGAGGCGGAGCAGCTGGCTGTCAAACTGGTGGAGCAGTCTGAGCGCAGGTCCTCATCACTTTGTTTACGCGCTACCACCTCCTGCTCTTCCTCATTTCAACTTTGTCATTACAGACTGAAGGAGGCGGATCACCTGAAACAGGACCTGACTGAGGCCAAGGATGCAGAGAGGAGGGCCAAGCAAAAGTTGCTGGAGATCACCAAGACCACCTACCCTGTATGTCGATGACCACGATCAATACTTTGGTCTGTAGTGTTGTCTCATTATATACTTTCCAAAAGTATTCAAGGTGATTTTATTTCCAGCTCATAGCAGCATATTCTGCTCCCCCTGCTCCGCCTGCTCCCCCTGAAGCTGCAGAATTCGCCTACGAAGCAACGTCCTCGCGTCTTGACTTTAAAGACTCAGACATGAAGAGGCTTTCCATGGAGATCGAGAGGGAGAGGTGAGTTGTAGCCTCAAGTGTCTCTAGTGACTTCTCATTGTGTGTGTATCATATCACGCGCACGTGTGCGTGTGTGTGCTGGCTGCAGGCTGGAGTACATGGAGAAGAGTAAACACCTGCAGGATCAGCTGAAGGAGCTCAAGTCTGAGATTGAGTCTCTGAAGCTGGAGGAACAACAACAACAACAGCAGCAGCAGCAGGCTAGCATGTATGGTCTCCATGGCGATGCCAGGGCATACATCCCAGAACCTGTTTACATTCCTCACAGTAATGTACGTATCATTATGTGAATGCTGATGTTATTCTGCACCAAAATTCGTATTGCGCCTTTTTTTTTTTTATGCTCAACTACTTCCACATTTCTCAACCAATTCAAACCATTCCAACATCAAAACACTCGGCTCATTCACGGCACAATTGCTTGCTATTGACACATTCTCAAAAAATTCCCACTTTTTCCGCACCAAAGATCATTCCTTTGAAATGAGGCTATGCCCACACGGACACAGATATTGTAACATATAATATAATAATACAAGTAATATATCATACCGAAATTTTTAGTGTATAAGACACACCCACTAAATTTAGAGAGAAAATCTGATTTGTACATATGTAAACCGCACTTGTCTACATCATAAAAAGACATATTGTGGCGCGCACGACTCTGTGAGGACAGGGCAGTCTTGATATGACAGGAGCCAATCATGAACTATGAGAAAACTCTCAACAAGCTTGTCAATCGGAAATCTCAGGAGGTCATTTACTCAACATAACAGTCTGACTCACTGTGTCATCTTAGATATGAGGCTAAAATCATTACGTAGCAACTTAACACTCAAAAGGTAGCTAAGAAGTATACAAGACAAGTGTATATATATATATATATATGTAACCCGCGCTGTTTCGCACCGCCCGCACCAGGGCTCGAACACAAGACCTTCGCAATGGGAGGCGAGAGCGCTGACCACACGGCCAAAAGCCCAGACTGTCGACCGCGTGTTCAGCGCAGCTCTTAAGGCAAAAGGGAGTGAGGTTTTACCAACGTACACTTGCACAGCCTCACAGGCTGGCATCCGTTACATATATAATATTTAAACTTTTTCCCATAATGCATTTCTCCCAGCAGAGAGCACATGAGCTTCCTCTGGTGGCTGCCGGGCGGCCATGGCAGCCATTGGCCAATAAACTGCTCTGCTGGGAGAAATGCATTGTGCGCAAAAGTTAAAATAGTTGTTGCGTTTTATTTTAAAGCCATATTGGTACTTGTCTTCAATATTTCTTAGCTACCTTTTGAGTGTTAAACTGCTGTATGATGATTTTTGCCTTCTATGACATTATTGAATTATTAATGCTTTAGAGAAGCTCTCAGTGGTTTGTTATCAAAGTACATAATTCTTGTGTTTGACAGAGAAACTCGGCCTACATGTCTCAGATGGCGTTCTTTGAAGAGGTCTGATCAGGAGGATGAGGATGAGGGTTTATGCACCAGACTTGTCTGACCAGGACCCTGAAAAGGACTTTTTTCAGATTTTCTTGCTCTTTGTTTTGGCTTGTTTGATGTGACACTTTTCTGCCAGCTGACATTTCAAGTCTTCTACACTCTGACGTCCCCTCATGTCTCACATTTGGACAGATGTTTGACAGAGTTGAAGTCTTTTGTCGCCTTTTGAGGTGATTGTCTTTTTGCAGGTTTCACTCGACCTTGTTACGTGTAGTAACATTCTTGACTCCACCTCCTGATTGATATCATTTGAATTGTAATTGTCATATATTTATTGGTGCCTTACAACATTTTGTTCTGGTTTTTTGCCACATCGATGTGTTCAATCTTCATTTCCACAACCAGAAGTTTTTTTAAATTGTATTTTATACTGTATGCATCATTTCAATATAACAGTGCTTGTGTGCTCTGCATATTTTTATTTGCTCCTTGCAAGGTCGCGTGTGTACTCCCATCACCGTGCACACCCAACTCTGCAGGCTGGGCACACAAACAGTGGTTGTGTTTTCCTTGGCCACCAGGTGGCACTATACAGCAGAAAGCGTGATGAGGTGGAAAAAGTGCTTGATCTGCTTAAAAGTACAATGTTTGAAGTTTTTAAGTTCAATAAGTGAGTTGTTAAATTATTCTTAACTATTTGCATTCCCCCATGTCGGGATACACGAGAGGCAGCTTGCACTTTTTTCAACTGTTAAACCACCTGCCTTATTTTCAGCACGTCAATCCAGAAGATGGTTTTGTTTAATACCCTGCCTTTGGGGAGAGCTTTGGAACTTGACCACGATGGCTGCGGCGGTTCATCTGCTGCCTGAGGTTCTGGGCCAAGGTCGGCGAGGTTGGCAAGTCTCAACAGGTCAGTAACACTGCGCCCTCAATGTGTGCTGGCGGTCAAAACGGAAACGCAGAGAAACAAGTACGACCTACTTGGAGAAGCTAAACAGAGGCCTGGCATGTCGGAATCAGTACCTAAAGAAAGTTTGTACTGTAATATATTGGAGACAGTAATTGTAGGAAGTCTTCGGAGAGCAAACGGTTAAAGCTGAATAGAGTAAAGTCTCACCTGCACAAAGACGTCACAGGTAATTGGAATCGAGGCTTTTAAGAAAGACGATGTTATCTGAGCTGGCCGTGACGTAAGCAGACTGTCAAATCACACTTTAAGCTCCTCGTCTTTGTTGGCGGCGGGCCGATCAGGACCTCTCAGGTACATTGGGAACGTTTACGGCTAGAATATCGATCATTTGCGGGGCCTCTGTGCTTGGCCAGCGATTAATGAATTCATGAGGCGGAGCCGCCTCCGCCTTTTTCTTACAACAATCACACTACGCTTGGAGGAATAATGGCACACTCATCCTCATTCAGATGATAATAGGCTGAGGCTGTGTTATTGAAGCAGTCCATCCTTCCAGGCAGGAACTTGATGCTTTGTTATAACATTATATTCGCTTTTTACCCTCAAAGGAAACCACCAAAGTCTGAATAATTCCTCCCATTTTCCAAATGCTGTCATTCCATTGATTTGATCTACTGAATGAAAGACATCAATACATTGCATTTTATCTTACTTTATATTATATGAATAATGATATTTCAATGAGAAAGAAGTGCCAGAATGTTTCATCTGCGTACATTCAGGTCTTGTTTTTTTGGGCATTCGAACGATAGCGACAGTAATGTTTTAATTGTAGCTTTGCATCTATACACAAACTACACGACAGATGACCTACAGTAAGGCCTTTTGGGGTGTACAGTGTGTTCCTAAAGTCTCAACAAAAATGTATGTATGATACACTCATATTTTAATTTGTATTTTATTGAAATTATCACCATTCGTTTCACTTTATGTACACATCCAGTTTGCCATTAAACATTATACGATAGAACAATTGTCAAAATGACGATACAGTCGAAGTCAAGGCAACACATTAAAAAAAAGCAGGAAGAAGATGTTTTCCATTCATAAAATAATAGCAACAATAACAAGTGTGGAAAAACACATTTCACGGCATGCTTGGATAGCACAATTGACTTTTCTTCTAAGATTTTGCATTGAACTACAGTAGCTGCTACAAATGCAATGAAGACTTTCATTGTAGGTACTGTGTATGCACTGAGCATTGACTTATTTTATCCAGAATTTGGATAATAAAGATGAAAAATATAGTTTTGCATGCCGCTTGAGACGCCGACTGCCGCAATATAAGCCACAACAGCTTTGCCGCGTAGGAGCAACAGTGAATCAAGAGGGGACTTTGATGTCAGCCTGATGTCATGTGATGCTTCCATAGTGGTATCAAAGCGAGACCACTGTATCGGACGAGTCAATAAAGATACATGTCTTGTTGCAGCCCTAGTGTGTGTATATGTACGTTTATATACATATACAAGTATGTATACACACACACGTTTTTCATTTTCTATTTATTAATTTTAATGTGTTTGTATTATATATAATTTTAAAGTAAGTAAATGATAAAGTACATATTTTCATATATACAAGTTTTGATTTTTTAATGTAATTATTTAACTTATTAATTAAATAAAAAAATTCTATGTGTATGTTATGGTTATGGTTTAATTTGTTTCAAACATGCATATAGTATACACTGAATGCTTCATGTTACAAGTCACAGTTCCACTTGTCTGAAAAGGAGTAGGAAAAAGCAGGGCTTATTTAATCCTACCCCTTCTTCATATCACATCAATTGCTAATACATAGTACATATGTATACATACAAACACACACATACATACAGTATATATACACGGTACATGGTTTGTTCTTGAAGGTCATATCCTCCATGATCCTTATTGTCATAGTAATGTGATCTTTAATATGTATCCACATCGCTGATAATTTGACAAGAACTCTTCTCCTGGACCTCCATTTAGTTTGATGATTTTACCGTTGGTGCTCCAAGTACTTTGTATCTTTCCCTGCTTCCTCAAGTCTAATGCTTTCTTGGCGATGTTGGCATTGCGTTTTGTCAGATGCTCGTTCATGGAGAGGTTTGTGCCTCTCAGCTTCTTTCCCTGTTTCAGCAGTGCAGTTTTTAGAATTCCCTGTTGGTGAACTTAATGATGACTGGTGTAGTGTTGTTTCTGCCATATAGTGGGACGCAAGTGTTGATGCTGTTGATATGTACACCCACCTTCTTTGATTGTAGGAAGTTAGCAATCTGTTGCCTTATTTAAGGAACATCTCTTGACCTGGGTGTGATTTGGAGCCCTGTGAGGACCACATCATTCATTCGTGCTTTGTGATCCATCTCCTCAATTAAGTTTTTAATTTGCTTAGTGATATTTTCCTTTGCTTCTTTCTCTTCCTCAAGAGTGGCGTGAAAGGCAGCGTTATCCTTCAATAGTGCCTTGATATCATCCTGTAGAATGTTGATATCATTGCATAATGCCCTATTTTCTTCCGTAGGGTCTTTAACCTCCTTAAGAGCAGCGCACAAGGCAGCTTCCATAGGGTTTATTATGGCCTCCTTAAGAGCAGCGCACAAGGCAGCATTGCCTTCCAATATTGCCCTGATATCATCCTGCAGATAGAACCCGAACGTCCTTGCATAATGCTGTATTTTCCTTAGGGTTTTTAGCTTCCTTAAGAGCAGCGCACAAGGCAGCATTGTCATTCAATAATACCTTAATATCATCCTGCAGAGCCTTGATAGCTATAGGGTTTTTAACCTCCTTAAGAGCAGCGCTCAAGTCCGCATTTTCATCTCGCAACTCCTTGACTTTTTTTCTTAGTGCTTTGATAGCCTTGCTCGGTGCTCTGTTTTCTTCCATAAGGTTTGTAACATCATTATGGACAACCGTGATCATTTTATAGAGGCTTTTGTAATTAAATTTAAGGTCTATCCAGCTGAAATAGGATGCAGAGGTTTTATGGCTTCTTCTACAATCAGGCTTATGAAAGACCTTTGCATTCATGGACAGGCTCTACGACAGACAATAAGATCAGTCTCTGAAGCGGCCCGAAAGAAGCAGCCAGTGGCTATGGATCAAGCACAAGGACACTTGCTGGGCTCAAAGCATAGAGGGGCGCACATCTGGGATGTCAGTTGTTGCCGATGAGCTCTCTGGAGGTGTCATGGGCCTACCGGTGGGCTTATCATCAAAACACCAATGAAGGAGGGTACCCACCTGACGACCCTAAAGGAATTTTAAACCCTCCCCTTTCCTTCCTGCCCTTACTCAACGGTGGGATGTGGGGGGAAGCGATGACCCGGTGGGCGGGGCAGTTTTTTTGTTGTTTTTTTTTTAATCACAGGTCAGGACCTTACTGCCTAGCTCATCTCCCTCCACTTTCCAGGCACTACTTTACTCATTATTGTTGACGCTTCATTAGGTACATGTGTCCCAAAAAATACCTAACAGTAATCCTAAACGCCTACAAAGACATGACATGTTGCACTCTTGTCCTGTCGGTGGAAATAAGTGTTACACGCCAAGTAGTGCACATGAGCTTTTTTCGCCATCTGGTGGCTCTCCGGCCCCTCTTGGCCTCAATGCAAGTGGGCTAAATTGAAAATGATCTACACCAGGGGTCACCAACACAATGCCCCCGGGCACCAGGTAGCCCCCCCACGACCACATGAGGCGCCCGCAAGCCTGCTTTTCATTCAGGTTTTCATTTAATAATGTGAGAACACTAGAAAGAAATGTATTCTGAAACATAAAATGTAAGTTGTGGGTACCAGCATTTTGTGAATGTTTTGGTAAAACAAGCATATTTGATCTGTTTGGGTTGAGATAAGGTATGAAAATCATTTCTACAAAAATGAGTAGCTCGTGGCCATTTTCATTTTCTAAAAGTAGCAAAACGTTGGTGACCCCTGATCTACACCTTTGTCTGGATCTGTACCAAAATGTGTTGACATCCTCCAGAATGATATGATTCTGATTGTTAGTTGGTGAAGCCAATGAAGCGTCCTCCTGCATGTGATCACATGTTGACGCACACACCTCCCCTCTGCTGGGCGCCTCTGACCCACTGAAGGTGGAGTCAGATTATATATTGATTGTGTGTGTGCGTGTTTCTTTGCGTGGGTGCATGTGTGCTCGAGCTCTGATGCATTTGCCTCTGCCGACCTATGTGATCAATGTATCTGTGGTCCTTCTGTTTGGACGCCTGCGGGTCGCATTGTGATGAGGACGTTTATTGTCTTATTCTTTAATATAAAGTTAAATCCTATGTATGAAAACACGTGGAAGTGTCAACCCCTCCGTATGTCATAATCATTTATTAAATTCAATAATTCCTGTATTAAATATAAATTGTGCACTATGACTTGAGTTGATTTAAATAGAACCCCATTAGCATGATTTCTAATGCATATTTCAAGTGCCTCTGCTTGTATAGAAATAATTCTTTGTTCTTTTGTCCCCTGAGGACACATGCAGTCTATGAAAAACATCCACTCATCAAACTTTAATGGTTTCATGGTTTCAGGACATTTCATATTCCACACTCGTTAGCTGTCGTCATGTTTGGTTTTAACGCCATGGCATGTCCACAGACGTATGCGTTTACATCAACACTTCCATCAATTTGACAAAAATCTCTTTCTTGTTATCAGCGCATCATATAACGACATGGCCGACGAGGTTAAGTTGCTTATAAATTGTGTTTTATGACAGACGAATATGCCGCCTTTAATGAACTTTAATTAGCTCCCCACATTGAAGCGTGATGAGATGTTAATGTCATTATTAGTATGGCAATATAGCACAGACGTGTCCAGACTGTACAAAGACTTCCAGTGGAGGAAGCAAAGACAGAAAGATGTCCTCTTATGGCCTGTTTAGGTCTGTCTTTAACTCCACCAACAAACTTAAAGGGATAGTTTGGATTTTTTGACATGCTGTATGACATCCCCATCAGCATTGTAGTCCAATAACAGCGACTTACCCCCACTTGGTCTCCTAAGTCCAGTTCTGGTCAGATTTCTGTGATGAAGAACGTAGTTCCGCTTAGTTGCTGGGGACAATTAAGTAAAGAGTTTGGCTTCTAACAACAATATGCGTTCAAAAGATTATAACATTTGCATCACAAAAATGCCTTCTCAAAACACTCAAACCTCACAAAACGCTCGCTGTAATATATCTGTTTTATCTGTTTTATTTAAAAAAATTTAAATCAAATAAATTAAACACGGCCTGCATAATACAATATTAGCAAGGAGGATCAGGGCAATACTGAAACAAAAACAGTTAAAAAGCTACGAGAAAAACTTGTTGCTATATATAAAAAAAAAAATTCTACTGGTATTGGTAAATTATTATTGGCCTCAATTTAAGAATAATTTAAAAAATTGCAAATAAACTACTTAAAAAAAATAAAAACGTACCATAGTAGTGGTTTGCAAACAAAACATCATTCACAAATTAATGCATTTTGTTTTGCAAATAAGAAACGTACCTAATAAAAAACAACTGTACATCCTGCTTCAGAAGCAAATACAGCATGTTTTACACACAGCCTAAAAAGGACCATACAGTGGTGTGAAAAAGTGTTTGCCGCCTTCCTGATTTCTTATTTGTTTGCATGTTTGTCACAATTAAATGTTTCAGATCATCAAACAAATTTATATATTCGTTAATGACAACACAACTGAACACAAAATGCAGTTTTTAAATGAAACTTTTTATTATTAAGGGAGAAAAAAAATGCAAACCTACATTTACAAACTACAATTACAAACAAATATCCTTCAAGTATACAAAAATATCCTTCACTTATATACAAAAATGTATCCTTCAAGTACAGAAAACAATACTAAAAGTACAAAAAACTGTCACGTGACTATAGTCACAAACTTTTTTTTAAACGTGTGTACCTGTGTATTGTGTACTGAATAGGTATATATGTGTGTACTTGTGTAGGTTCAGATGTATGTGTATATATATATATATGTATGCGCGTGTTTGCATGTATACACATGTATGTATAGTATTAACAATTGATGTGATACGAAGAGGGGGTAGGATTAAATAAGCTCTGCTTCTTCCTACACCTTTTCAGACATATGCATGTTCGAAATAAATTAAACCAAACCAAACCAAATCTCACCTCTGTCACATGACTTTTGTCTCTAATCTTCCGCCTTACAGTTCCACACACAAATACACTCTGCTTTACACACGGAAACCAGTCAACTTTCTGAGAAATGGAATTTGTAATTTGAACTTCACAACAGTGCTGGCGCAATTGATTCAATTTAAGGCCGACAGGACAATAAAAATTTTATTTGATACGTAATGTGTACTCACTGTACTGGGTAGAAGTCATGCAGACTGCAATTTAAGTATCCTTTTTTTCTAAAACATTGTGTCACAGGTTTGAATCCAGCTGTTTCTGAGATGCTTTGTTAATATTTAACTATGATCCACTTTCATGCGACAGACAATTCTGATCTTGGTGATGTGTTGGTGCCCTCATCTAAATCAATGTGTAGAGGATGGTTTATTACAGGTCCTCATTTTTCACTTATGAATTAGTGACACTTGAGACCATGCCCCAAATACACATTCCCAATCAGTCCATCACATATCATAGAGTCACGTATGAACATTAGTAACATTTAAATCATTGTGTCGGCCTTAAATTGAATGAACAGCACCACTTGCTGTTGCAGTGTGTAAATTACATGTCATTTCTCAAAAGGTTTACTGGATTTTGTGCGTAAAACAGAGTTCATTTGTGTGTGGGACCGCGAGGCGGAAGATTAGTGACAAAAAACATGACAGCACTAAGGTAGTGACAATAGGCACGTGACAGTCTTTTCTAGTTGTAGAATTGTTTTTGGATGTTTTTTTTGTAATTGTTTGTAAATGATGTTTTCGGTTTGCAAAACACACTGACTTTCTGAATCGTTGGGGTGAGTAAAACATGTTTTGTGTGTTTGCAAAGTTTTGGCATGAGGTCAATGTAAAAGCCTGTTGTTTTGGCGATCATGTCTGGCTTGTGTGCCTCAACGAACATTACACTTAGTGATCAGTGTAGTATACTACATTTCATCAACGTCTTCGAATGCCTTATATTTGTATTTTAGTTCATTCAGCCATTTTTAAACTTGAAAATGCTTAATGTAGGCCAAAACTAAGTAAACTTTGCTCAAATATGCACATTTTTTTAAATGATAGGCCGTATTCTACCATGAAGCAGCATGATTTGATATAGTTTTGAAAAACCGTGACAGAGTGAAGCCGCAAAATTTGATCTGCGGTGTGGCGAGGAATGACTGTCTTGGCCTCTATTTCGTATGTCGTCATCTATATTTAACTGCTTAGCAAATCTTTCCCAACATTAGATTGGTTTTTGTGTGTTTAATAAAGAAAAGTGGCCCCCACCTTCTTTAATTGTTCTGTTTGCAGCCCATGGTGAGGTTTAAACACCCCTGCAGTACAACCACTAAATACTTGACTAAGAAAAGTGTAAGAACTTCTAATACCATTACATACAATAATGTGGTAATAAATACTTAGTACTACTACAGTACAAAAACACATTTCTTGTTGTTCATGTGAATAACAGGAACAGTGGATGGACATCTGACCTTTTTGTCC
The DNA here is from genome assembly GCF_027744805.1 of Dunckerocampus dactyliophorus. NCBI lineage: Eukaryota > Metazoa > Chordata > Actinopteri > Syngnathiformes > Syngnathidae > Dunckerocampus > Dunckerocampus dactyliophorus. Next base: position 14,044,844 of record NC_072834.1, read on the forward strand.
TTCAACTGAGTAGTGTAGTGCTAAATCACATTACACACACACACACACACACACACACACACACACACACACACACACACACACACACACACATTCGGCATGACTTCAGTTCATCTTCTAATGGAGAGAAATTCAACAAGCAGAGCAACATTTAATGACATTGCTCCTCTTCCTCACACACTCTATTAGCCACCCGTGTCTCTTCATCGCTTCATCGTCATGAGCATGAGGCGGTGACAAAGAGGCGGCTAGAATCTTCATTGTTCTGTGAGAATCTTTCCACCCACTTCTGTTATCCCCGACAATCGATATGCTGACATGTGACATTTGCACGCGTGTGAATACACGCTCATGAATACACGCGCACCCACACGCATGAGCAGGAAATTGATTGAGACATTCCCGTTTTCTCATGATACCATTTCCTGCTGCTCCTTCTAGATTCTGCTGGACTTTTAAACACGTGTGTTCTTTAGGTGTGTGTGTTGGTGACGTGACACATCATGAGATCACATGTCATTATTTCTCTCCTCAGCGCAGCAGGACGGCTGCGGGTCTTTTTATAGAGCCGCCGTGGACCACCGACGTCCCGGCCTTTTGATTGGCTGCACAGCCTCAAGGTGAGCTCGTGCCTCTACGCCCGCCCCAACTCCCCAATTTATGAGCGGCCCCTCGCTACCACAGCTGCAAGACATGAACTTAGAGATTCCTGCATATCTTCATATGACTCTTTAATGTCCTCAATGAAGGACGCAAGTGTGTGTGTGTGTGATCCTCATTAACATGTGTGCATGTTAGCATGCAGTGTGTAGCGCCTGGCCAGATGGCGGCGTGCAGCTGGTGTCAGAGTTGAATGTTACGCTATAATAATATTAGCAGAGCGTGTTGCTGTTGTGGACATGTCACACAAGCAGTAACAGATGGACACCGCAGTCTGCTGGCCGTCTTCATACAAGACAAATATTACATTAGTACACGCTTGTTTGTGCTACCAGCCTGCTCCTTTTATTCCCCTCTTCGTGTGTGTGTGTGTGTGTTCATGTTCTGTTCACTCATGGGAACAAATGAGTGGTCCTCTTGCATCTCTTTCATGATCTCCTTCAGGTTTTTTTTAGTCATGCTGATGTTAGCGAGCACAATGACACACAAAAGGAAACACACGCACACACAAGCACTAACACACACGAATGGCGGCCGCCTGGCCTGTCACAACAACAAATTATGCTCGTCAATAATTGTCAGGCAAATTGTTGATAATCTATATTATTGACATTATTTGAGACCATTTCTTCATTAATTATATGGCATAATAACGTGAGTACATCGTATCAAAAGCAATAAACTTTAATTTGTCAAGAGTATTTAACATTTTAATTGGAATCTCATAAATTGGAATCTCATAAATTCAACAAAAAACCCCAATGAAAATAAAAGGGACTCTCAGTCTCTTTTAGCAAAAATTGCACTTAAATAAAACTGGCAATCGTAAACAAAAACTGTTAAGCAAAAACTCACACACAAAAAGCACACACAACAGTAAATACAGTATAAACAAAATTGAGTATCAAGTCTCTGTAAACAAATTTGCACATGAATAAATAATGAACATTCGGTATATAACCGGAAGGCTTAGCGTATAGCGAACGACACTAAGTATGCACTATTTTGCTCTATTTTGTTTATATTTACTTTGCCGACCAAACGCCTCAGTAAGCATTGACTGCCTGGAGTAAGGCTCCACAGCCCGCAGCACTTCCATCGGTATTTTTTTTTTCCCCAGTTGGGAAAACTTACAATAAATGTACAGTCGTCCCTAGTTTATTGCGGTTAATTGGTTCCAGACTCAACCGCAATAAATGAATTTCCGCGATATACTGTAGGAGTCAATTTTAATAAATTGAATATTTTCGTCGTTAGAGCATAGAAAACCTGTTTGACTTTCTAAATACGGTTTTTAACATTATTAGAGCCCTGTAGACATGAAATAACATGCCTGTAGTCACCTTTACACTCCTATTATTCATTGTTAAAAACACATTGTGCAACTCTTATGCTGCAGGGACTTGAGATGGCTGCTATGTAGCGAGCTAGCAAGCTCACACAGGAGGCGACGTTGCCTCTACTCCATTCATTTTCAGCGGAACCTGCGCGACAGGGCGATTTATCGCGAGTCATCGTCCAACCAAGCGATAATTCGTGCTTGTGAAAGTTTGTGCTCATGCATGTTATTGTGAGCACGTGCACGATGGCTTGCAACGGGATCCCAGAAAGTTGAAAAATGTTGACCTTTCATCGCTGACACCCAGATGAGGACCAATCAGCAGGAGTTTTATTTATCGACCAATGAGTGGACTGAATGCTAATCAGTACGTACTCTCGAAGGTAAACATGGGGGAAAAGGAATACTTGCTGTTCCCGATATAAAGAAAAAAGCAGCAGCATGGGAACTTGTTGGCATCAGAGTAAACAAATCAGAGTTTACATTAATTTACACAGACATTTTTATAAGTTTATCTCAATACTAGCAAGATCCGGCACTAGCAAGAAGGCTCAATCAACACTGGCCGCTTTTCCTCCACTGAACTATTTTGATACCCCCAAATTCCCTCCACATCCACAGCCAATCAAAACTGTGGGAGACTCGTACAATTCCCTCTGGATGTGAACGCATCGCTCACCAGTGTAACTGGTCACGGCCGCTCATCGTCTCTTGTGTGCAGGGTTTGCTACGCGTTGGCAATGTTTCGCCAATCGCAGTTGTTTATTAATTTGATGTTGTTAGAAGCTACTTTTCTGAGACCCTTATTGTGTTCAGTGCAAACAGACAGGATGCAACATGCAGTACTTTTATTATGAAGGCCCAAATGTGTTGTTTGTCTTTGGAGCGCTTGACTGCTGTAATGTGTGATGGGAAGACAAAGCTGGGTGTCAATAATTAAGTGCCTCCTGGGTTCCCTCAGTTACATTGTGACTGTGGTTTGTTGGAACGCGAACCGGTCCGTGGACTCAAAAAAGTTGGGGACCACTGCAATACATCACTAACGACTTCATGCGTTCAAGTCATTTTAGGACGTTGAAAGTGTTGTTGACGAGTTATTATCGGTTAACATAACCAAAATAGACCCTGAAATAGAAATAATCTGTTCAAGGGTCCAAGTGTGACCTTCTTAAAACCTTCTGTCATAGTAATAGAGCGTTAAAGGTGCTGTCTGCCTTGGTGAGGTACTGCATGGGGGACACTGTTATTACTTCGAGAATATATTGTTAAAAATAAGCATCACATGACTGTACATGACTGTACGTGTATTAATGAAAGAGTATAACAAATCTTATGATTATGATGCTAAAAGTGCATGTCTTTCAAATCCCTGATACAAAATAGGTATCATGTGACATACCTATGACATGCATTATGATGCTACGTGGTTGTACAGAGTAAATAATTGGTAGATTTTAATAGACTACAAAAGGCACTACTCAACTGTCATTGTAATGACTACCCAAATGTTGGTTAATGAGAGAAGACCGGAGAGACCACTGTCAAGTTTTTTTGGCCTTATGCTAGCCTGCACTTGAAAAGGCTGAGAAGATCGTAGAGGAATAGCATCACATTTCTACTAAACACAGTTGTATCTTAGTAGCAACAACAGTTGTTACATACCAATGGTCTCTCCGGTCGAAAGTGCTTGATTTGTTTGTAAAAGCTTTCTTGGCACCCCTGGCACCTTCGAGTACCAAGAGCTTTTTGGCCTCCTTTACCCCTTCAGGTGACAAGTTTGACAGGAGTTTAATCTGTTCGCTGGTAAGTCTGGCGGTTCTCTCTTTTTTCTCTTGACTATCCGTTTCCTTTCTTGGGCAGAGAAAGTAATGTGGTCTCTTCTGCACGTGTTGTTGTTCCTAAGGCACGCTTCATTGCAGTGCTCTTCCTCATCGTGGCATCTTGACGTAATTCGCAGGCTCCTAACTTTGCCACAGCAAACTTTTTGCAGTGCAGTCCAAGACCTTTGAACTTTCTATAGAAGAAGATTTTACGTTGCTAATCTCCACACACGATGAATGTGCTTTCAGGGTACCTCATTGAGGTTAATGATTTGGGAAATGCTTGCTTTCTCTCAAAAGCGTAGTCACGTTTACTTAAGCACTGTATATTGCGTTGATGACTTTGTTCAAGAATGCTTTTCTTAACTTTTAGAAATGTCAGGCTGTGGTAGTCTCTGCAACTGAGGATGCGTGGATGAGTTGCTTTAATCTTTACGTACTGGACTGAGACTGGCGGAGGTTGCACTGACCTTCCTTCCGCAGTCAGCGTTTCCATCGTCTCTGGGATCGGGTTTTCTTATGCTCCAGTTCACTTTTAATCTCTCGGATAGCTCTGACCCTTGCTCTTAGTTCCCTCGTCTCTTCCTGTGGTACCTACAGTCGCCACTCCGAAAAAGCTTGCGATGCTTCACCAACTTGTTTCTCAAGTGCGTACAGGTGAGATTTGTAGTCATCTCGATTCATGTCAGCAGGGGATAGCCGTTTATCTATGTCGCAGCTCTTTTCAGCCCTTCTAATTGCAGATGTCTTCCATAAATCTTTCCAATAGGTGTGCCTGGGCAAAATCTCAGTTTCCATGAACTTTGCATTGATTTCTTCTGTCTTTAAGCACCATGGTTTATTTTCCATCAGCTGTTTCAACTTTGAGAAGTTCAGTTTTGTAAATTTCACTTGCTGTCATTAATTTACGATAGTCCCTATACAGTTTAGCAAACTCTACCGAGAACTCTTTCTCAGTCATCCTGTCTGCCCCTTTGTGGATAAAGTTAACTCTACTCATGAAGGACCCTTTAGCAGTTGCCCACAGCTTTGTAAGTCCCTTTAGCTTTCCCCACTTATGAATAACGTTAACTCTCCTTGTGAAGGACCCTTTAGCAGTCGCCCACTGCATTTGAAGTCTCTTTAGCCCTGAAAATGGATCCTCTGGATCTCAGATCGTCAGCAGTTTGATTTAGAACTTTTAAGGGATCTCTTTCCCATTCAACAACTGCTCCATGGTTGTCAACTGTTCTGTGGTTATCAGCTGTGAAGTTCTTTTGGACTTATGCCAGCCTGCACTTGAAAAGGCTGAGAAGATCAGAGAGGACGCTTCATCAACTCAACTCCAGTAGATTTTTTTTTAGTTTTATTTCACACTTCAACTATTTACAGGAGCTTGCCAGTTTAGGTTTATAACATTTGAAACAAAGAGGAATAGCATCAAATTTCTACTCAGACTAAACACGATCTCCGGTCCTCTCTCGTTACCAACCTTTGGGTTGTCGTTACAATTAGAATAGTGCCTTTTGTCTACCAATTATTTACTCTGTACAACCACCTAGCATCATATAATGCATGTCGTAGGTATGTCACATGATACCTATTTTGTATCAGGGATTTGAAAGACATGCACTTTTAGCATCATAATTGTCATAAGAATTGTCATACTCTTTGATGAATACACATACAGTCATGTATGTCATCTGATGGTTACTTTTAACAATATATTTTTAAATAAGCCAAATTTGACAGAACAGACACTAATGTTGAATTGTGCTCCATGCATTATGTTCCCCCCTCTTTCTACTCTGACGTTGCTTTGACCTCACGTATTACACATGCTTGTGTGTCAGCTAGCAATAGCAATTTGGCAAAGTTTAGCTACTAGTGTTAGCTATCATAACCACACAATTAGACATGGGCCGGTATGAGATTCTGACGGTATGATAACCTTGGGCAAAAATATCACGGTTTGACGGTTTCACTGTATTATAATTACAGCTCTAAAATGTGTTATTTTGAAATTTCTTTATTGAAAAAAAGGGTGAAAAAATCATTTTTAAGCAATATAATACAACATGATGGAAGTCGAACATGTATTTAAAATAAATAGGTGCATAATTTTCTATCTGGTTGTGATTATAAATGTTATTAATATTGTCAGAAAACGATTAAAACAATCTATTGTATTTGGTAATAACAGTTAAATGTCAAAACTACCCAAAACTAAACTTCTATATTGACTGACCATCTCCCTATATCTACATGAAATGGTTTGGTCCACTACTACCTTCACTGGGCTTCTTAGCTGCAGTCGGCAGTTGCGACAGAGTAGAGTGAAACTATGCCACCAGTGCTTATAGTAAAATAATGTCTGGGAGCAAAAAAAAGAAAGAGAGAAAGGTGAGAGAAGAAAGGCAAACGAAAAGAGTGTCAAGATGTGAGCCAATCTGCGTATCGTAGAAATGAACCTGTTAGCTTAATGTACACAATGAAATAAGCTAGTAGAGTGTTAGCATGTTGTGTTGGCCTACATCTCACTCCCTTTTAACCAACTGCGAACAATCAGCGAAGGTTTAGCATGTATTATTAAATCAGTTGTCCCTCCCCATTTACCAGATTCAACAACAAAAGAGTCAGCAGCAGCCCCGTCTCCTCATAACTTTACCCTTCTCTGTCCAAGTGAAGAAGGTGAGCAACACTGTGTTCAATGACAATGCCCCTGTCAGTCACGCGCCCTTGGAATTGTTGTAACTTTTCCCCCCTTTACGGCGCCCTTGGGTATGACGGACTATTTTAGATGTTTTGAAACCGTGACTTATTCATAACATGGTGTACCTTGAAAAGGTAAACGGCCCATGCCTACTGTATACACTATGACTCCAAATTGTCGATGGCTTCTGTGAGAGATTGCCTTTGTGTATGAGCACGCGCCACGGATACGTATGTGTATACCAGATAGCAGCGAATGAAAGCCGTGCAATAACATTTTTACAAATTTTAACTTTGGATTGTGGTTATTTGGTCAGTCTGTTCCTTTTTGGTAACATCCATGGTCTTGTTATATATTTTGTTTGAAAAAAGTGTTATTTGGAGCCGAATAGGGATAGCACCTTTTAACATGTTCATTGTCCTCACATTTGGCTTTGCTTAGCCAGGTTACATGTACATCAGGGGTGTCCACCCCCCCTCCAAGCGTCCATTGCAGACACTGGCTGCTGCGGTAATGAAAAGTGAACCTGCGCTGTGACGAGGCTGACCTCCTTTCTGACGTCTCGGGGGGGATGCAGGTGAGGAGATCCGGGGGAGAAAACTGCTGGAAATTGGGTTGGTGATGGTGAGGGCGGGGGCGCGATAAAGATGGAGGAGGATGAAGAAGAAGAAGAGAAGGAGTCAGCAAAGAGGCTCAATGAAGGTATAAATTGACAGCTGACCCTGAAGGCCGGTCTTGGGGGCAAGTGGAGCCCCGCCCCCTTCGTCACTCTGAACTTGACCGTGTCGTTCTTCCAGATAACTCTTATTCCTCTTCCCTTTACAGTAGCTCCACGTTTGATCACGCTGGAAGTGAACGCTCTGATCCAATCTGCTGCAATGACTCAGAAAGCTAATATGTCGCCATGGCAACTCTTCCCGTGGCAGCTCACATTAATATTCCTGTCACTTAGCTGGGAGGAGCTGGACCAAGTGTTTGGAGGAAAAGGTGAGCCAAGGTGAGTTTGGGACACACACACACACACACACACGCGTGGCCTTTCTCACTACGACCTTCGTAAATCAACATAAAACTTTCACTTTCCTCCGTGTGGTCGTTGTGCTCCCGCGTGATGCTTCATTTACTTTCATCTTATTTCGGCACTTGTCATGGCTCTGCAGGGATTCAGCTATGTGTGTGTGCTTGCATACGTGTGTGTTCACGTGTACATCCTTGCCCTACAGCACTGCAGAGCTGTTTGATTTTGCTGCCTAAACTTAAAGAAAAACTTACTAGCAAGATGCCAAAACACTCTTCACCTATTTTGAGAGAAGAAGAGACGAGAGGTGGGAAGTGGGAGCTTATTTGAGAGGCAAGAGAAGCATCGGGAGTTGAGAGGAACACTTTAGAGCAGTGGTTCTCGACAGGTGCGTATTTTGTAATTTGGGGGCCCAAGGCAAACCCAGCCATTGGGGCCCTCCACATCCTTGTGCTGCACTGACACAAATTTTATTCTCACCTCAACACAAGGTAGTTTCAGAACATTAAGCAACATTTAATATAGTTTACTGTTTCAAAGGAAAACTGCACTTTTTAATTTTGCCCATCGTCCACAATTCATGTGAAACATGAACACGTTTCTTTCCCTTTTCTGTGCATTCTAATGAGAGAAAATGAGTTAGCATGAGCCAGTTAACGATGCACGTCATGGGAGGCACCTCTTACGACTATAAAGCTTTCTAAAAAAAACACTCACGTTTTATTGTTTTATATGCATGCTGGGATCATGCACTAACAGGTACGTTGATGATAACATGTAATGCTTACAGTATCTTGCCCTATTTGATGATTTCTAACATTGATTTCACATAGCCCATAGGAGCTAACACTACATCCGTCAACAACAGGAGCATAGAAACAGCGACGACACCTAGAATGGCCGCTCTCATTGGGATGGCTGTGTCTTCCAGCACAAGACTTGTCCTCCAGTCCTCAGGTAAAAAATGCTGACAGCAAACGAGCATCTTGTTGAGTCTTCGTAGCAAAATTGAGAGCCAGTAGTATCCACTCTTCCATCTGCCTCGTTGCAGTGGCTTGAGGCATTGTAAGTGACACTGAGACTAGCGAGGCATTGTGTTACTCCACCAGATAAATAGGTTTTTGTGCTATCTGCTATAATAACAATATCACTGTAGCTTTGTTAATACACTAGCTCCCCAACTTACGAACACAATTGGTTCCAGACGACCGTTCGCAAGTCGATTTGTTCATAAGTCCAACAAAAAGTAATTTACCAATTATATAGGTACTACATGTACGTGTATACATATATGTGTATGTATGTAAATATGAGTTTGGATGTAGTAGTAACATTAAACGAGGATAATTAATGAAAAAAAACAATAATAATAAAAATGATCAAATAATATGTAATGATAAATGTTATTTACCTTTGAAGAGGAGTGGCCGAGCATACGTCGTTGTGGTGGAGGCGGAGGAGGAGTTATTGAAAAAAGGCTCTTCTAAAAGAGGTAGTGTTCTGTGGGTGGTGTAGAATTAAGCAGGCCTATTAACTCGCTCTGTTCAGGTTGCATCTACAGCTACAATTTAGCTTTCCATTTCTCCTTTACACTCGCTCCCCACTGTTTTCCTCTACCTGTTGGTCCCATTAGCAGTGTCACAGTGCCCTCTACTGGTCAAGCATGTAGCAGTATAAATATGGAGTTACTACAAGGCAAAATACATGAAAATATAGACCAGTCAGCTTGCGTTCATATCTCCGAATGTTTGCAAGTCGGATGTTCGTAAGTTGGGGACCTAGTGTATGCAGGTCAGTTATGTAAATGGAACACTGTTGGCATTTTTTTAAGGTTTTTTATTAGGGCTTGATCATCCTAATAGAATGCCTCCCATTACGTGCAATGTTAGCTGGCTCATGCTAACTCGTTTTTTCTCGTTAGAACGCTCAGAAAAGGGAAAGAAATGTGTGTTCATGTTTCGCATAAGGATTGTGGATGATGGGCAAATTCCAAAAAAGTGCAGTTTTCATTTAACACTCACGTCTTTGTGATGAAAAGCATTACTCTCAGCTGCATCTGTAGGACTACTGCATTGTCTGCGGCTGTCAAGAGCGTCTGGCTCTTGCTGTGGTTGTGTGTGTACGTTTGTTGTGATTGTGAAAAAATATTTGTTTTCCTCTCACCTTCTCCTCTTCTCCGCTCCACTGGGGTAACTCTGCTTCATTTTTTTCAAAAAAGTTTTTTTTTTTTTTTTACTGTCTTCCTGAATCATTTGCCTGTGTTTGCGTAATGGTAAGTCCGCTCCTGGTTCTTAACTGGTTTGGCTGCGGAACCCACCATTACCCTTCAATAACAAGCAGCGACCCAAATTGAAGACATTTTTTAACGCAAACTTCTCAAATATCGTATTTATTTATTAAAATGTTACATTTAATGGGACGGTGAACATGTTGCAAGCATTATATCCAGCTCTCTTCCTGCGCCGAGCATGTAAGTTGCACCCCAGCAGTGACATGCAGTCAGGGGAGGCAGGTGAGGCAAAGCCTCAGCAGTCATGATGAAAAATTAAATTTAAAAAATGAGTAATGATAAAATACAAATATAGTATAAAAAATGATATAAAATACAAATATTTTCTGTCCATTGAACTGTATTCTAAATGTATTTTCTGTATGAGTCCAATCGTTTTTAACATTTTCAAATCGTTGAGTTTGCACATTTCCTTATGAAGTGAGGCTGCCGCGAGTGTGCCTACCTACTGTCACACGGCGCACTGAGTTGGATCATGGCGCCTGCCAGTGTGTGTTTGTCAATGTGTTTGTCAGCATGTCGCCAACAATATAACGTTTTGGAAACATTAATTATACACCATGACTTCCCACAGCCGGTGTATTGTCTTTAATGTAAGTTAATTATTTTTGCTAATCGGACATAAAATATATAGAAATGTCATGCAGGAGGCACTTGCAGTACCACTGCATCCTGAAGGGGTCAGGCTTGCATGAGATGGAAGGTGCTTGTCGTTGCCGTTCTTCCATAGAGGAAAAGCCAGCCTTTTTTGGGGAGGGGGGTTTGACAGTAGTGATATGAAGGTTAATTTGTGTCTTGCTCGCTAGCAGAAAGTCAAATGCATTCAAGGTGTTTTTATGCTCTACTGAATGAATTAATCAATTTGATTGCCAAGATGGATGATTACATACCCAAGCTCACCAGGAGGTGATCAGACTTTTGCAACAAAATATCACAGCTTTTCCTGGAGAAGGAAAGTCTGCTTGTACTTCATATACAGATAAAAGGCAAAAAATGAATGATTCTCTCCTTTTTCTTGTTATCCTCTTAATGAGCAATCTTTATGAACACACACACTAACTTCTCCATTAGATATCTAGCTATCTAGCGGTGTCTCAGACGGATGGCGCATTAAGTCCAAACTCGTCCTTCCCCTCCTGCTCAAGCTGACCAAGTTGACCATAAACATGGCACGCACCTCACGGTGGCATAGAAAGCAAATAGCACCAATGCAAGGTGCGTTCACGGACATGGGTCATTACATACATTTTTTTTTTTTGGTAAAGACCTCACGACCCACTGAAAACTGCTCCCAGCCACCAGTTGAGAATCACTGATATAAAGCATTGTAGACACACTTGCTTATCCGCCCCTCACACTCTGCTTTGTGTCGTCTTCTCGGAGCTGCTGCTCCCTATGATTACCGTAATAACCCGCATATCACTGGAAATCGCACAGTCTCTAGTTTCAGAAACCATGCAAATTATTTCCATATTTCAAGACTTACGGTAATTTAAAAATCCCATTGCAAAACGTATTGCCAGCTCCAAATTTGTGTGTTCGACTATGAAAGTAGGATTCCTTCTTTATGAATGGAATATTTTTGTAGTTAGATCATAGAAAACCTGTTTGCAACCTCCTAAATATGTTTTTTTTTACATTATTGGAGCCCTCTAGATATGAAATAACACCCCTATAGTAACCTTTACATTGCTATTACCCAGTATAGTAGACATCATAAGAAGAAAAGAAAATAAGCCATTTAAGACGGTTCATGTGTGTTTCTATACAGTAAATGTGTTCCCTAGGAAAGTTGAGTGTCGGGCAGACAGGAAGTGACATTGATATTACCCGGTATAGTAGATGTAATCAGCCTTTTAAGACACAAATAAAAATTGTGCTTGTGTTTGCTGCATTGAACGTTTTCCGGATGTGTGGAAGACGAAGTTATGTCAGGGGTTAAGAGTTGAGTTTTAGCTTGGCATGAGGTAACAGTAGCCCATGCTTATGATTGGGAATATGATTATGTTATTGTTGTGCCTGTTGTACTGAACAACTATCGGTCCATATCAAACCTGCCATTCTTGGGAAAAGTCTTAGAAAAGTTGTATACCAACAGCTTACTGACTTTCCCCTCTCTAGCAATGTGTTTGATACTTTCCAATCAGACATTAGGCCCCACCACAGCACTGAGACAGCTGTGATCAAGGTGACAAATGATATCCGTCTGAACACAGATGCAGGCAAAGTCTCACTTCTAGTTCTGCTGGACCTGAGCGCTGCCTTTGACACAGTTGACCATGTGATCTTATTACAGAGGTTAGAAAACTGGGTGGGAATATCTGGAGGACAGGAAATAGTTTGTTGGAATTGGTGACTGTGTGTCAGACCAAATGGGTATGACGTGTGGGGTTCCCCAGGGGTCACTCCTGGGTCACTCCTGGGTCCCCTATTGTTCAATCTGCATATGCTTCCTTTAGGCCAACTAATACGCAGCTGCAATGTGTCCTACCACAACTATGCAGACGACACTCAGATCTATGAACACAGTCTTGCAGATTTACTTTGTCACTGCATCAAACAGATCAGTGTGTGGATGCAAAACAACCTTCTCCAGCTAAACTCAGACAAAACTGAAATCATTGTCTTTGGTCCACAGAAACAAGGAGAAGGTGTTATCAGTCACCTTGAGACTCTTTCTCTAAAACCTAATCATCAGGTTAGAAATGTAAGGGTAATAATGGACTCAGATCGGAATTTTAACAGCCACATAAATCAATAACATCATCAGCTTTTTACCATCTAAAAAACATTGCCAAAGTTAAGGGAATAGTGTCTAAACCAGATTTAGAGAGACTAATCCATGCGTGTGTCTCCAGCAGGCTACTACAGTACTACTGTACTGCCTTCCCACCGAGCACTCTAAACGAGCAGTAAAACAGCTGCAGTACATCCAGAATGCTGCTGCTCGAGTCCTGACTAGAACCAGGAAATATGACCATATTAGTCCAGTACTCAGGTCTCTGCAGTCTCCTCTCAGAGTAGACTTTAAAACAGCTCTGCTTGTGTACAACTCTTTTCATGGTCTTGCGCCAAAGTACATAAACCATCTCGAGCTCTGAGAAGCTCAGAGAGTGGCCGCCTCCGGGTGCCCAGAGTCAGGACTAAGCACGGTGAGGCTGCGTTTCAGTTTTATGCTGCCAAAATCTGGAACAATTTTAGAATGATTTTATGTTTTTATGGAATGATTTTATGAATTAATTTTACCCTTCTTTTCTGTAAAGCACTTTGCATTACCTTGTGTATGAATTGTGCTCTATAAATAAACGTGTGTTGCTTTGCCCTTGCCTTGTGAGATCATTCAAACCTGCAATAAAAGCCTGTTCCGGCGATCAAGTCTGGCACTTGTATGTTTCACCAAACATTAAAGTCACATTACTGACACCTAGTGACCAGTGCAGAACACTTGATGTATATGCCATCTTGATGGCATATACATTTGGATTAGTTCATTTAGTCATTTTTATGCTTGAAAATGCTTAATTTAGGCAAATAATACATACAATTTTCTTAATTTTTTTTACCGATAGATCATATTCAACCACAAAAGAGCATGATTTATTGATTAATATATTTTTTAAAAACCGTGATAGAGGGAAGGCGCGAAACTCGAACTGCAATGTGGTGAGGGATGACTGTGCATTGAAAAAGGATTTGGGGTTTACGATTTGAGCTATGAACAATAAAACATTGTACATCAAAGCGTGTGAACTTTTCGGCCAGTATTTCCTTTTCAGAGTCGTCTTTGCTACTTAGTGGGATTCAGGTCATTTCCAGCTGTGTATCAACCTCCTCGACATGTTTGCAATCAAAACACACAAAAATGCAACAAACCACACGGCGAAACACAAAAACATTCAAATGTCTGATAAAATATCACTTTTCTGCAGAAGTCATGTAAAGCTAGCCTCTCTGTCCTTCTTTGTCACACAGGCTTGGGCTGCATTCTAAACAAACCCCCGCTCTGCTTTGTATCGAAGCCTCATCTCTCTGGGTTGCTGCAGTCCCTATGATTATCGTAATAATCGGTTGGAATTATTTTGATTGCGCAAATGGTTCAAAGATTTATGGTAGTTTAAAAATAGCATTGCAAATGCAAATAACATTGCGAGGTGGGACTCGGGAGGTAAGAAGCAAGATGGGAAGGAGATGGAATGGAAGGATGACGATGTTCATATAGTGAGGAAAAAGTGATGAGAAGTAAATAAGTGATGTCACTGGTGACCCGGGGGTGCTAAATAAAGATGAACAGACATATTGTGATTGACATCATCCATTATTAAAAAGAGCTTTAAATGCTGCAGGAATGATCTTCTTGTCCAATAATCTCCAGTCTTTTCCTTGTTGCCATGGAGACCTGAGCCTTTTTGCTTATGAAGCTGCGGCTCGGTCCACAGGACGGGCCTGAAGGGTCCGACATCGGGTCAAATGTTACTTCGGTGGATGATGAAATCAGAAGTACACAAGCAAATATTACTACAGTGAAATAATAATTCACACAGTCGCCAGAGGCAGAAAGAAAAGTAGTGCACAGAACCTCCTGAATATTAATGAAGCTGCTTGATGCTTTTGTCACAATTGTTTACTTTGTGAACTTTTAAACTCAGATTTGGAGCAATAATCCTGTTAGTTTTATCCCTTAGCGATCCGCTCTGATTGCCTTATCACCGGCAAAAAAAAGTCTGATCATCAACTTTTAATTAAACCTCATTGGCTCGCTGCCCGTGTGAGTGTGTGTGTGTGTGTGTGTGCGTGCTGCTCAAATAGCCATTTTATCTCCCATCATTTAGATTCAATTACTTTATTGTGTTTTTTAGCTTCTCTAGTGTGTGTACTACTTTCTTCTGATCAGATGCACACAAGTACTAATGATGTTGTAGTGTGCATGTCAGGCAACTAGTTGGTGCACAATCAAGCTGTTTTTTCATTAACCTTGTTAGCAACACAACTGATTTATTTTGCGTGGCTGCATTATTCATGCACAATAGCAGTCAAACGTTTGCTCACGCTTACTTCTGCTATAAAAGAAAAGAAGCTGTTTGACTGTTAGTGTCCAAAAAAAATCACTTTTTTAATTGCTCAAAAGCGCATGTTCGTACGCTGTGTGTACTTTCTTACGTCCTTTGTGGATGTTCATCTCACTCAATTTTTTTTAGATTCTTTGCATTGGGTCTCGAACCTGTGACCCAGTTGTTGCAGTGCCAAGTCATCTCAGACAAAGATACACTTTGGCCTCCAATGAAAGAAACAACAAAAGTTTTGTGTCCTCCACCAAGGAGCTTACATTGTTTGTGTATTTTTTTGTTGGCACGTTACACAAAAACTTGTGCACTTATGCATTATTGGTAAAGTCTGTGCTGGGGGAGAGGGGCAAAGTTTGTCTACAGATCTGTTTAGCATAGAAAGAAATTACATAGATTTTTAAATATTGACCTTGGTGGATGTCTGTCTCGCTCAGAGCAGACAGCAGCTGGAGGAGGATGTTGATGATGTGAGGAACTGCGTAAGTGTGTGTGTGTGTGCGTGTGTCTATAAGACGCTAAAAATCAAAGCTTGTAGGTTCGATCACGTTCACGCACACTCATGTTTCTTTCATGCAGCAGCAGCAGTGCGACAGCAAGTCATTTGCTCAAAGTTGGCCCAAAATCCATAAAAAATGCAGAAGTTGTGCCACGGAATGCTGAGGATTAAATGGAGCTTTTTAAATGTGCCAAAATATCCTTAAATAATGAAGCAGCCGCTTCCCATTTAGGGGGGACCTCACTAATGCATGTCATTCTTCTCTTTGAAGAATGTCAAGTGTGTGTGTGTTAATGTATGTTAGTGTATGTTAATATGTTTAAGTGTTAGTGTTTGTTACAGCTTTTTCCAATTGCTAACACACACAAACATGACTTGCTTGGTACAATTAATTAAAGTGACACAGCAAACTTTAACAACCAGCAACCAGCAAAACCTCTTCTCAAGTCAAAATTCTACAGACATTTTCTGCTTTGGACACATTTTGAAATTTAAAAAGGTACTCTTTAAATGCGCTGAACATGGTTCTCTGCATAAGACACCAAATCTGACATAAAGGCACATGTTTTTCAATTCAAAACCCAATACACGTACCACCCAGCCAAACACCTCACGGCTTATTTGTTAGCACTTAAATCAGGAAGTAAGCATGATAAAAAGATCACATGTGATTCTTTTGGGCATAGCGGTGGTAAGTATACACCTATAGTTAGTATGTTAGTGTGTGTGTGAGTTAGTGTGCGTGCTTATGAGCGTGTACGTGCGCCCACGGCGTGTCCATCATGGGCGGGTGTCTCCAATCAGTGATTGGCACTTCCTTCCTCTTCCTGGGGTTTCCGTGGGGACGTCGCAGTAATTCCTCATTTTCTGCCGTTTGGATGCCGGCGGGGACAAAGTGTGCCCAAGTTAGCGTGGCTAACGTCATTACAGGCTGTCACACACACTTTACATCAGCTCACTCTTTAAAGGCGGTCTGTGTACGAGGTGCTCACTGGAAAATGTGAAGAGATGGAACACTCTTTGAAGTTGATTTGACCAAAAAGTCTTAACTTTGTGCTTGGGTGAGATGCTGAAGAGGGAGAAAACGGAGGGAAAAGACGGGTGTGTATTTTTACTCTCCGTTAAACTACTTAACATGGCAGTGTCCGTACTGTTTCCACAGAGGATGCGGCAGCCATTTTGATATCTTTTATTTTGTAAACAAGCGAAAAACAACCATGAAGATATGTTTAGATGTTATATAAATACAGTAATCCCTTGTTAATCGTGGTTAATTGGTTCCACATCAGTTAATCAGTTAATTTTCATGAAGTAGGATTCCTTACTTAAAAATCTACCATTTTTGAAGCTAGAGCAGGGGTCACCAATGTTTTTCCTTGTGAGAGCTACTTTTACAAAATGAAAATGGCCAAGAGCTACTCATTTTTGTAACATTTATTTTCAGAGCTTATTTTAAACCCAAACAAAGTGAATATGCTTGTTTTACCAGAACATTAACAAAATGCTGGTGTCCACAACTCATATTTTGTATTTCAGAATGCATTTCTTTCTACTGTTCTTTCATTATTAACTGAAAACCTGAATGAAAAGCAGGCTTGCGGGCACCTCATGTGGTCGTGGGGGGCTACCTGGTGCCCGCGGGCACCACGTTGGTGACCCCTGAGTTAGAGCGTAGAAAACCTAAATACGGTTTTAACATTATTAGAGCCCTCTAGACATGAAATAACACCCCTATAGTCACCTTTATACTAGTAGACATAATACTAAGAGAAAATAAGCTATTTAAGATGGTTCATCTGTGTTGCTATAAATGTGTTGCCTCGAGAAGCTGAGTGTGGGACAGACAGGAAGTGACGTTTTGGGTTCAGAGTTGAGTTTTAGCTTGCCTTATGTTACGGCCGCAACAGTAGCCCATGTTTTTATCAGGGATTATTATGCATGTTAGATCATTCAAACCTGCAATAAAAGCCTGTTGTTCCAATGATCAAGTCTGGTGTATCTCTTTGTGTTCTCAAAGCACTATTTCCAAAAATATATTAATTAATAAATCATGCTGTTTGGTGGTTGAACAGGGCTCATTATTAGTCAACACATATGCATACTTAAGCAAAGGTTATGTATTTTTTGCCTAAATTAATAATTTCCAAGCATAAAAATGACAAAATGAACTCAAATACAGATATAAGGCATAAAAGTGACACATTCAGTGATGCTGATGGTACAGTCGTTCCTCACTTCTCGCAGTAGATTGGTTGCAGACCTGACCGCTATAAGCGAATTTCGGCAAAGTAGGATTCAATATTAATAAATGTAATATTTTTGTAGTTAGAACATAGA
Source organism: Dunckerocampus dactyliophorus (assembly GCF_027744805.1). Taxonomy (NCBI): domain Eukaryota; kingdom Metazoa; phylum Chordata; class Actinopteri; order Syngnathiformes; family Syngnathidae; genus Dunckerocampus; species Dunckerocampus dactyliophorus. The sequence goes on from NC_072834.1 coordinate 14,062,559, forward strand.
AAACCTGTTTATGACTTTCTAAATACAGTTTTTTTTTATTTTTACAGCCCTGTAGACATGAAATGCCACCCCTATAGTGACCCTATTATTCTTTGTTTACACCACATTGCGCAGGCTATGGGATCACTGCAGGGACATAAGAGACGGCCAGTGCTAGTACAGCAAGCTTCTGAGCTAACTAGTTACCCTCTGCAATTTACTAATTCTAAACTTAAGAAAGTGTTTCAAATGGAGTGGGGAAGGGGAAGCCAAAAATGTACCACTTCCACACAGAATGCGAGGAGGGCTTTTTGTCACTCCATCTTATTGGACATGCCATTGCTGACTCCATGCAATGTGAAGGTAATGTAATGTAACATCAGGTCTCATCAATGTAACATTATTGCCCAGAGGAAAATTTTACAGCTCAGGAGACAAATTTGAGATTCTCATCTCAGCCTCATTTTAGTTTCTATTTTGTCTCAAATGTTTCTCCTAAAATACTAATATATTCAATCATGAAACAGCGATCACTTATTAATTATTTTTTGAAAAACCAAGATAGAGTGAGGGAGCGATGTTCGAAGCGTGATGTAGCAAGGGGCGACTTTATTCTACACTAGACAATAGGTGTCAGTAGTGTTGCTGTAATGTTTGGTGAGAGACACAAGGATCAGACTTAAACAACAGGCTTTTATTGCAGGTTTGAATGATCTCACAGCAGGCACAATAATCCCTACTACTCCCTAATAAAAAGTAATAATAAAAATAAAAACGCAGCAGCTGTTACCCACCCAAAACTGAAACTCAACTCTGAACGCCTGACGTCACTTCTTGTCCGGCTCTCTTTCAGGTCCTGTAGGGAAGACATTTATAGCAACACACACGTGCATGAGTGTTATTCATGTCTTAAATGGCTTATTGTGTCTACTAAATTGGGTAATACTACTGTAAAGGTGACTATAGGTGTGTTAGTTAATGTCTAGATGGTTCTAATAATCTTAAAAAACGTACTTAGAAGGTTGTAAACAAGTTTTCTATGCTGTCACAACGAAACATCCTATTTATAAATAAGGAGTGTATAACCAATTGACCGCGATAAACAAGGGATGACTGTATGTGTATTTTAGTTCATTTAGCCATTTTTATGTTTGAAAATGCTTAATTTAGGCATAAATACATGAAAATGTGCTTAAATATACTTTTTTTTTTCAAATAATATGCATTATTCAACCACAAAGCAGCATGATTTATTAATGAATATATTTTTGAGATTGAAGCTGTGAAATTTGAACAGCAAAGTGCAGAGGGACGACTGCGTCTCGGGAAAAAAAACTGCCTGCATGTCAGCTTTATATTATCACTAATAAACCATATTATTATTATAATTTATTTTTTTTTATTTTTACTTTTCATGTTTTCTATTTGTGGCCGCATGGTGGTCTAGTGGTTAGCATGTTGACCACACAGTCAGGAGATTTGGAAGAGCTGCGTTATCTCTGTTTCTGTGGAGTTTACATGATCTCTCTGTGCGTGCATGGGTTTTCTCCGGGTACTCAGGCTTCCTCCCACATTCCAAAAATAGGCATGTTTAGTTAATTGGTTAATTTGGTTAATTAATTGGTTAATTAATAATCTAAATTGGTACAAATGTGAGTGTGAATGGTTGTTTGTCTATTTGTGCCCTACGATTGTCCACTCAGTCCAGGGTGTACCCCGCCTCTCACCCAAAGTCAGCTGGGATAGGCTCCAGCACACCCCCGTCCCCCTCCTGAAGACAAACGGCATAGAAAAACAATGTTTAATTGTATTTTTCAAATATGCCACGGGCCAATAAAAAACAAGCTTCTGACTGCACATGGCTTCTTGCCTGCACTTTGGACACCCCCTGAACTATGTGGAAGGAAGAAACTGCCACATTGTGGTTATTGAATAGCAACCAGTGTCCAGTGCGCTTCACTGCCGCCTACAGGACTGCAGTGGAACATTTGCCTTTGGCCTTGGTGGAGGTCTCCTCTGTCTCCTGTACTGGTGGTGCTTACACATGCACCAGCAGCCGGCCGCGCACACACACACACACACAGTTCCTTCCCAAAATGTGGAAATGAATCTAGTGGCTGTTGCATTATTCATGTGGTGCTGCAGACACAAACCTCTGAGGACAACTGCAACTTTTACCTCCATCTTGGCAGCATGCTGGATGTTTTACAAGGTAATTCTTTATTTGCATGCCACTATGTGTGTAGGTGTGTGTGTGTGTGCGTGCGTGCGTGTGTGTGTGTGTGTTATATATTATACAATATTATAGCAACCACTACATTAGGTACACCATGTATGACCAGTACAAGAGCCTTTTTGTAGTGTATGGCTGTATGATACTGTACTGTATCATACTGACAGCTGTTTCTAACATTTTGACCCTCATATCTCTGTAATAAAGTAGTCAAAATATTGGAACCAGCTCTCAATACAGTGGTACAAGCCTGACGCTGCAGTTGACAGAATGTAAACAATGACAAAATAGATTGGATGAGTGATGATGTCGCATATTGTGAGACTTTTTTTTTTTAATTCAGTTTTATCTTCTCAAATCTGGCCTCCATTCCTTCCATTTTACAAGTTAAAAAATATTGGTTTTTACTAGTGTCAGCTTTGTATTGTGGCAGAACAACTCAAAGATGTCAGCGTTATGTGGTACAAAATTGGTTTCCAGCTAGGGTTGCGTACAGAAACATTAAAGGATGTGGCGGCCATTTTGATACATTAAAGATGCTAAAAGCAACCTAATGCATTTTTCACAAAATGCGAGGGCCGATAGAAAAACCATCTGCGGGCCAATAAATGTCCCTCGGGCCGCACTTTGGACATCCCTGTACTATGCAGTGTTTTTTTGCTTAAAGAGCTTTTTCTTTCATTTATTGATTGATTATAACATTGTGTTGAGGTCAGAGTTCATGCCCTGGCTGTGACCCATCCCCCTTTTCGTCAGCATCTTCATGTTTGTCAGTTTTAACTTTCATATCAGTTGCCATTGTCACCCAACAAGGGGAGCACTCACACTCAGCCAAGTTGTCATTATGATGACTATTAGGAAATTATACACTTTGATGGATGCATGATGATGATTATTATTATTTTTAGATAATTTGTTGGCTTTTAAGCGTCACTCTGGGCAACTTGCATCCATTGAAAGTGGGCGGAACCTTGGAAAACAGGGGTCCTTAACTTTATTATATTTGTGTAAGGGCCAGATATTTTCTTGGTAGACACTATGAGGGCCAGATGGTATCATTAAAAAATTAAAAAAAATAAAAAAGATTTCCATGGATGTATATACAGTGGTACCCTGGTTTTTGTTATTAATTTGTTCTAAAAGGTCAGACGGAAACCACAGCAATTTTTCCTTTAGGAAATCATGTAAGATCGATACTTTATTATTCTCCTTGACAAATTAGTAGGTGTCAGTTCCAAACACCCAAAAATATTAACAAAAAAATTATTTTTATAGAGAATAATTATAGTTTTACATGCGGAAAACAATCCCAAGTCATTATAAATGATGAATGAGATGAACTTTTAACATCACTTTTACCTTTCTTGAAGACTCTTGTTGTCGAGGAGCGGAGATACTTTGCCATGAGTTATTTCCTGAATTCAATAGTGTTTCTCACCTCCTTCATCAAATTGCTGGCACTTGCAATTTTCTTTGGCCCCATGGCAGGTTATTTAGCAATCACACGATTGAAGAAATGCACAGGCAGTGAGTCACCAAGCCACAAGGTGCTCTGTTTGGGGACTTGATTCAGCAGAATGATACTTTACAGAGAAAACTGACTAGTTTGTTGTACGATAACCGAGAATATTTTCGTTGAAACCGAAAATCATATGAAAACCCGGGCGTTCGAAAACTGAGGTTCCACTGTTTATTGTATTTTTTAGCCTTTGTCAGTGTAAAGGGTGCCAGCCAATGCTGCTGTGCAGAAGTGCGTTAGTAAACACTACTCTCTGACATCTTAAGAGTCACGCTGGACATTGAGTTGACTAGATGGCTAGCACTCTCGACTATCATTCTACGGACCTTGGTTGGAGCCCGGGCAGAACAACGGTCTGGCTGGACCAGGCGGGTCAGTATTAACAGACTCATTAGCTGTACTGCAGCAAGCCACTACAGTCTAGTCTTGCACGGGTCCAAATGTAAAAATCCAGAACTGCCCCACCTGTCAATAAGCAGGGGAGGTGGGGGATGCTGTGATATTTTGTGTAAAAGTGCCTCCCTCCACAGGTTATATTCCTTTGAAACTTTGTTACAAAGTTAAAAACACATTGGCTTCCGCACTGCATATGCATGCATATTTTGTAGTCACCGTGTCCAATTTTAAGAAACCACTTTTCTTTTTTTTTTAGACTCGTGCCACATTTGTTGAAATGCTTGTTGTCTTCTTCTACTGCTGCTTCATTTGATGCGTACGCCTCGCTGTTGCCTCTGCAGAGCGGAGGAAGTGCTGCATGAACAAGCACTTCTGTAGTTAGACTGAATGGTTTCATTTGGGTGACGTTCGGCAGGCTGGATGTGGACTACTCATCTAGCAGCTTGTAGTTGCATGCAGCACCTTACTGTTACTCTTGGATTATTCTATACTAAAAAGAAACCCTGACAACACACTACATGTATAAACATATGCCATGTATCTACATACATGATGTATGTACTAGTACATGTGCATACATGATGTATGTACACGCACGCATGCATGATATATGTACATGTATGCATACATGATGTATGTACATGTATGCATACATGATGTATGAACGCATACATTTGATGTATGAGGTGTCACAATGAGCCTGAGGCCAATTAAAGACACAATAAGTAATTTTTGTAATTGTCATGAGGAAACACTTTCAAGTGGCCCATATATCATAATCAGTGTGTGCACGGAGGAGGGGTGTGTGTGTGTGTGTGTGGGTTGCATCAAACAGTTACATATGATACCCTCCACGTCCACCCACACGCACGCGCGCTCACATACACACAGCAGATGTCATGTAGTTAAGTGACAGCATCAATCGCTCTCTCTCTCTCGCTCTCTCTCTCACACACACACGCACACACGCATAACTATTTCTCACCTCTAGAGCCTACTTCCCTCCTCACAGGACAGGAGACAAATAAATGGGTTAAGTGTAAGGGCGGGAAAGACCTCCCTCTCTCTCGCTTTTCTCTCTCTCTCTGCTGGTTCTTTGGAGCAGACTGGACTCGAACCAAGGGCGTGTGTGGATGTGTCCACACGGTACGGAACATTTCAAGATTTAAAGATTTGACGCTGCCATGAGTGACACGTGAACCACTTGATTGATTGCTGTCACGTGGCCAGGTGACAGGCGGGTGCGCCCCGCGGACCGGACGAGTGGAACCGAACTGAACCGGAGCGGACCGATGCAGACGGACTGAAAGCAAAGCACCTTCACCATCCGCGACGCGCCCTCAAGCCTTCCCGCCAGCCGGCGCCGAGCACACCGAGCAGGGGGCGACTCTCTCGGACGGGGGGGCCCGGTGGCTCCACACGCAGGTAGGCTGCGACACCCCCGGAATGATGACCCTCCCCCCACAGCCCACGCTGCATGTGGATGCACCTGTTGTCATCAAAATAAATTTTGGTGGCGTGCGTGTGCGCGAGCTAGCCCATTTTTATCATAGTATGAATTACAGTAATAATCTATCATGGTAATAGATTGTAGGCTAACAGTTGATGGTGATGATAATAATGACAACAATAATTGATAATAAAAATTGATCATGCTCTCATGCTATGTGTGAATGTGGGCCCAGAGATGAATGACAGCATTACGTCGTCATGCATGCTGCATGTGTGGGCTTGATTGCTGTCATAGGACACGTGCACACTGGCGGTAATTATACTTAATTATACTACTTAATTGTATCTTCATTCATCTCCATGTGCTACTCTCCTTGACACAGCATGATGCTCACTGCTGTCACATGACACGTCGCCATCATCATTATTATGCCCTGCTATCGTGTCCTTTCACGTCAACAGGCGAGGTCGAGAATGTCTCGCCATCAGGTCACATGTTGAAGTCTAATGTGGTGACCCCACGTGACCCAAGACTGCAGACCACCTTCTCCAGTTTTGAATGACATTCACACCAAGTGGACCAGTTTGGGACCAGTTCTTGTTTTGGCGTGCAGTCGAATAGAAAGAATCTGTTCCAGGGTCAAACTGTGGCTACCATAAAAACTTCCTTCAGTAGAGTACAGGCAATGTTACAAGTATAAGTCACATTTTAACATTTGTGTGACACAAGTGTAAAAAGAAGTGAAGCAGTGTTAATAGTATAGAATGTGAACTTCGCTAACAAGTTAGCGTAAGGTGACGTTGGCATCTTACGACTTTGAATGAGTCGGCTTACTTCATGTAACTTCCTCCCCTTCCTTTTCTCTGACCACTTCTTTTGGAAGAAGTGGTGCAATAAAGAAAGAAAAGGCAAAACGCAAAGTTAATTCTTTGATGTGAGGGCCGCTTACATTGTGCATGATGATGGTTTGAACTCTGAAGTCGTTTGGAGGAAGATATTTCCCAAAATTGTGGCTAATATGATTTTGGCTCATGGTGTGTCTTGGGATAAAAAGCGCGGTTGTCCCGCTGTCAATCTCAGCGGCATTATCAAGGAGGTAGCGATGTAAATCACTTTAGCTGATGTCAACATAAAGGTTGAGTATATTGTGGGTAAAAATGAGGCTTGTTGCTCAGAAAGAGTCAACAGTGGTACGAAGTGGTGGCGTGGTGGGCCAAGGTGACCTGAGCGGGAATCAAACAGTGACCTTGTAGCACAGATGGCTGAGGTAATTGGATGATTTTTGTAATTGGTTTTACTCAGAAATGCAATAAAAAGCCTTTGTAAGGAATGTTTGCTGCATCTGATCAGGACTGATGGAAGACTGAAGACCTTTTTATCTAAGACATGCTTCATGTTGATCTGCAATTGTCTCTGATGCTGTCTTGTCATGAGGCTCAGTGCTGGGGGGTGAATGGGAGTGGGGACGTTTTTGCTGTAGTCACCCCTCAGCAGCTTTTTCTCCCCATGGGGAGGTTCAGCCAAGTCAGGAAGAACACCATTTTCCACTTTTGGCTCAATCTGTGCTACTCTGTCACTCCCCCCACCCCACCTCCCCACCTCCCATGCAACTACATCCAGCGTGCACCCCACCACACACCCCCGCCCCACACCACCACCACCATACACACACACACACTCACTACTCTGTCTCCCGCATCATTCCTCTTTCAAGCTCCACTTCATCCCAACCACCTCTATGCACACCTCAAACTTCACTGACCCCCGCATGTGCACCTTTCATCCCTCGCACCCGCCCCACCAATACACACACACATGCTTTAAATGTCACAAAACCCAAGCTGCAACATGTCTGATGTTTCAGCATCATTGTGTGTGTTGTAAGGGATTAGGGGTGTATGATATGTTTAATTAATTTCTACACTCGTTAAAGAAGTGTGTTTACTTGAGAGACAGCCTACTGCAGCTTATGTACATAACTTCAATGTCCTTTATGGCCGACTCTCACTGGATGCTTCATTAGGCACGCCATCTAACCAGAGTCAATACATAACTAATGATGATCACTTTTGATTGACTCGTGGTGGCGATAAGGAAGGTCAGACACGGTCCTCAGGTCACATGTGGAGAATGAGAGCAGATGAGAAGCGCTTGCAAGGTGGAGGCAGGGTCAAAGAGGACGAGTAAAAACATATGAAAGAGTTTGCATCTTAGCAGGAACTCGTGTTGCCATAGTGACCTGCATGGGACTCTTTAATGTCCAGCTGGGACGAAGGGAGCCGAACCAGGAACAGATGGACTAAAGAATACATTTACACACTCAACACTCAGCCGTGCACGGGCTTTGTCAGCTTGTGCGCACGTGCCAGACGGTCTTGTTCACACCTGGCCGCATGACCAAAGAAGAACAATCCCGAGGCGCTCGACCTTTGTGCCGCTTTTGTCTCTGTCCTCCTTGTCCTGTTTCCAGCATTCCTCCACTGGATCTACGTCCAACATAATGGAAGCAGTCAGAAAGAGGATGAAGGGTAGCAGAGGAAGGATGAGGAGAAAGAAAAGGATGTAAAGAATGAGAAGAATAGCAGGGAGAAACAGATTAATATCATGAATTTCTCTGTATCAGGAAAAGCTATATTCAGAAAAATGTCTGCTGACTGAAACCTGAGTAAAAGCACAGTTGTGAAGTTGAACGTGCCTTGACATACTGTATATGTACATGGTTGAAGACTTGCACATGTACAGTGGTGTGAAAATCGTTTGCCCCCTTCCTGACTTCCTATTTTTAAGTGTCACTCTTAAATGTTTCAGATCAACAAACAAATTTAAATGTTAGTCAATGACAACACAACTGAACACAAAATGCAGTTTTTAAATCAAGCTTTTTATGATTTAGGGAGAAAAAAAATCCAATGGCCCTGTGTGGAAAGGTGATTGCCCGCTATACCTAATAACTGGTTGGGCCACCCTAAGCATCAACAACTGCAATAAAACGTTTGCAATAACTTGCAATGAGACTCTTACAGCGCTGTGGAGGAATTTTGGCCCCCTCATCTTTGCAGAATTGTTGTAATTCAACCACATTGGAGGGTTTTTGATAATGAACCGCCGTTTCAATAGGATTCAGTTCAGGACTTTGACGGGGCCACTCCAAAGTCTTCATTTAGTTTTTCTTCATCCATTCATGTGGGTGGGCCACTTGAAAGGAGGTGGACACGCTGGTGTGTTTTGCATCATTGTCCTGCTGCTGAACCCAAGTTGGTTTCAGCTTGAGGTCATGAACAGATGGCCGGACATTCTCCTTCAGGATTTTTTGGTAGACAGCAGAATTCATTGTTCCATTTATCACAGCAAGTCTTCCAGTTCCTAAAGCAGCAAAACAGCCGCAGACCATCACACTACCACCACCATATTTTACTGTTGGTATGATGTTCTTTTTGTGAAAAGCGGTGTCACTTTTATGCCAGATGTAATGGGACACATACCTTCCAAAAAGTTCAACTTTGTCTCGTCAGACCACAGAGTATTTTCCAAAGGTCTGGTGGATCATCGAGATGTTTTCTGGCAAAATTTAGATGAGCTTTGATGTTCTTTTTGTTCAGCAGTGTTTTTTGTCTTGGAACTCTGCCATGCAGGCCGTTTTTGCTCAGTGTCTTTCTTATGGTGGAGTCATGAACACTGACCTTAACTGGGGCAAGTGAGACCTGCAGTTGTTTGGATGTTTTTGTGGGGTCTTTTGTGACCTCTTGGATGGCCAGCAACTCCTGGGAAGGTTCACCACTGTTCCATGTTTTTGCCATTTGCGGATAATGGCTCTCACTGTGGTTTGCTGGAGCCCCAAAGCTTTACAAATGGCTTTATAACTTTTTCCAGACTGATAGATCTCAATTACTTTCTTTCTGGGAGAAGGAGACAAAGAGGAGGGAGAGAAAAATGTAAAGAAGGAAAAGAAGAGGAGAAAGAAAAGAATGTAAAGTAGAACAAGAGGAGGGAGAAATGGGTGGGGAGAGGAAGACAAAAGAGAAAGGGGTGTGAGAAAGTACAGCAAGAGGAGAGAGAAAATACGTAAAAAAGGAGAAGAGGAGGAAAAAATTATATTAGCATGTCAGCAGTAATGGCTTCATGAGTTGGCAAGAAACAATGTTGTCCTCTGTTGTCATGGTCTGCTCTCTAACATCAATGTGTGTGCGTGCGTGTGTGTGTGTGTGTGTGTGCAGGAGGAAGATGCCATTCCATCACGTGCGTGCAGGTCTTCTCTATCCAGACAACTACCTGACCAGCTCGCTGACAGAAGGTTCTGAAGCCTTCCAGCTCACCAGCATCTCCACGGAGGAGCTCGGAGGTCGGTTCTTCTTGTTTCACGCCTCCTTTCCATTCATCCTACTTAGCTCAGCGCCTGACTTGTGGTCACCAGTAAACATTATTGATTGGTATTGACTGTGGCATCAGCAAGCCAGAGATTCTGCCTGCTGGTAAAAGTACCAAAGCGTAATGAGTCTACTGATGACAGCGAGATTGTCCCCACACTGACAAATGAAGCGTGCACTTCAAACAGGAACGACATCATGTCGTTAGCTGTCAGCACAGGCGATTAACTTCATTACTTTCACTTTCATCTCCTAGATAGAAATGTCAGTGTCTGAATGCTGACAGATGATGTCACCGAACAAAGACTATTGCTGTGTCTCAATTGGCGCACTTCCCTACTCACACTTAAGTCTTTTCAGTGCATAAGTGCATAATTCACACTGAGAAATATGAAAAATTGTGGTGCAATGTCAGTACCTGAATGTTGTACTCAACACGGTCAAAATGGTGAGTGCACAGTGCTGGACACATGCTATCAAGGATGCTAAATGAATACGACTGTCGACTTGGCCGCGAATGAATGGAAGAATGTAATACGTCACTGAGCAGAAAATCCGCCATGATGGTGAGCAAGAGAGCTGGGTAGGGCTAGGCGCACAACAGTGTACAATGTGTTCACTAGCTCTGAGCTGAGTACAAAATAAAGATATGTCACAAACTATTTATTTCAAGTCCAAACAACAGTTTACATGGTTTCACCTTCAAAGTAATCCCCCTCAAGTCTAATGTACTTTTCCATCCTTCTCTGCCACGCTTCTTTGCACTGCTGGAAGGATTCTTCTGGAATGCTCCTTAGCTCCATCCTTACACCCCTCTTGATGGCCTCCACGTCTTCAAAACGGGTCCCCTTGATGACCCCCTTAAGTTTGGGGAAAAGAAAAAAGTCACACGGAGCAAGATTCAGGTGAATAGGAAGGTTGTTCCAGCACAGTGATGTTCTTCTCGGCCAAGAACTGCCGGATGCTCAGGGTATTGTGAGCAGGTGCATTGTCGTGGTGAAGCAGCCACAAGTTGCCCTGCCACAACTCTCGTCTCTTCTCGCGAACTGAGCGAAGCAAATGCTGCAGGACCTCTCTGTAGACATGCTGATTGATCGTCCGGCCCCATGGCAAGAACTCACGGTGGACGATGCCTCTCACATCGAAGAGTGTGATCAACATGACTTTGACTTTTGACTTAGACTGTCTTGCTTTGAGATGAGTTGTATACAAAAGCATGTAAAAAAATTTAAAGGTTGCAGAAAGCTGAGATTACAGTTACACACTCCCAAGATATCATGTTAGATGATAACACAATTTGCCAATCCCTCTTTTGCCCATATCTTATACAGCACATATATACAGGCACACCTCGTATACACACATACCTGTATATACATTACCAAAAGTATTTGCTCACCCATCCAAATGATCAGAATCAGGTGTCCGAATCACGTGGCCTGGCCGCAGGTGTATAAAATCTAGCACCTAGGCATGCAGACTCTTTTGACAAACATTTGTGAAAGAATGGGCTCAGGAGCTCAGTGAATTCCAGCGTGGAACTGTCATAGGATGCCACCTGTGCAACAAATCCAGTCGTGAAATGTCCTCGCTCCTAAATATTCCACAGTCAACTGTCGGCTTTAATATAAGAAAATGGAAGAGTTTGGGAACAACAGCAACTCAGCTACGAAGTGGTAGGCCATGTGAACTGACTGAGAGGGGTCAGGCGCATAGTGCACAGTCAGTTGCTACAGAGCTCCAAACTTCATGTGGCCTTCAGATTAGCCCAAGTACAGTACGCAAAGAGCTTCATGGAATGGGTTTCCATGGCCGAGCAGCTGTATTCAAGCCATACATCACCAAGTGCAATGCAAAGCGCCAGATGCAGCGGTGTAAAGCACGCCGCCACTGGACTATGCAGTGAAGACGTCTTCTCTCAAGTGAGGAATCACGCTTTTCCATCTGGCAATCTGATGGACGAGTCTGGGTTTGGAAGTTGCCAGGATAACAGTACATTTCGGACTGCATTGTGCCAAGTGTGAAATTAAGGTGTGGGGTTGTTTTTCAGGAGTTGGGCTTGGCCTCTTAGTTCCAGTGAAAGGAACTTTGAATGCTTCAGGATACCAAAGCATTTTGGACAATTCCATGCTCCCAACCTTGTGGGAACAGTTTGGAGCCAGCCCCTTCCTCTCCCAACATGACTGTGCACCAGTGCACAAAGCAAGACATGGATGACAGAGTCTGGTGTGGATGAACTTTCCTTCTTTATTTGACTTTTTTCCTACCTTTCCTACCAGTTTTACCAACGCTTAACAATCAAAATAGAAAATAACAATACTTATATTATATGGACACTTAACTGAAAGTATTTACACAACATTTGTTTCAGTAACGGCATTGTAAATACATTTGATAGACTATAACCTAAGTCATCATCACCACTGAATTGCCATGAATTGAGCTAATCACCCAGAGAAACAAATTAGCTTAAAATTATTTACAACAACCAGTGATATAAATCCACAACATTTTTATGACACGTACCTGTCTTTGTCTTTGGGGAACTTGAAAAATGACAAATGTGGTCTTTAGGACTGTCTTTTAGAGCAATTAATGTCTGAGCAGTGTGCCAAGGACATGTTTACAATGCAATGTTTCTGGATTCTGCTCACCGTCATTGTCGGCCAAACCCGGCCAGGGCATAGTACGGAAGTGGATGCCGAATCGACAGTCCTGTTAATTTCTGGTGTCCTTGCTTGGCATCCTCAATAGTCACCATGTTGGCTATGTACCAGAACTTTAGGGATTAACTTGGACAAATTGTTGGTAATAATGCAACGCGTGGCTGCAATTCACCATTAAAAAGGAGAGAAGAAGAAGAAGAAGAAGAAAGAAGAAGAAAGAAAAAAAGAAGGAAGAAAAAGCAGGCAAATAATGCGATCGTCATTTTTTGATATTTTATTGGATAATCCAGATGTTGGCGATGTAATGTTGTAATGCGCCGTCGAGTGGTTGCAGTTCACCATTAAAAAAGAAGAGAAGAAGAAGAAAAAGGAAGAAAGAAAAAAAAACATAAGACAAAACAAAAAGGAAGAAGAAGCAGGTAAATATTGTGATTGTCATTTTCCGATATTTTATTGAGCGATCCATATGTTGGCAATAATGCTCCGTCAAGTGGTTGCAATTCACCATTTAAAAGTAGAGGAAGAAAAGAAGATAGCAGGAAAGATAAAGAAAAAGGAAGGAAGAAGTAGCAAGTAAATAATGCAAATGTAATTTCCGATATTTTACTGGGCGATCCACATGTTGGCGATAATGCTCCGTCGAGTGGTTGCAGTTCATGATTAAAAAGGAGGGAAGAAAAAGAATCGGATAAATATTGTGACCATCAGTTCCAGTAAGTGCACAAGTATTTGGGACGGCACTACACTGTCAGAACTGGTACACTCAGAAAGAACACAGTGTATACAGTGCGGAAATATTGCATTTGAGACACAGCATGGTTCATACATCACAGCATGTCATAGCAGCGCCCAGATACCAAAAAATGTGCCTCCTAGTGGCAGTGAGCAGTACAGTGATGCCGTTACAAAAATCAGACGCTAGATCCTCCAGCAATGTTGTGACATCACTGATTTTATGTCCATAATGTGACTTTTTGCAGAAAAACGTCCAATATTTCAATATTCCAAATAAGTTTGCAGTTGTGATTAAAAAATAATAACAACGTATATTTAGTGCTTGTCTTTCAGCATTCACACGGGTAAGTGTTTGTGGCTGCAGCATGATAGCAAACGTCATTATCTTTCTTACATAAGCATCCTTTTCTCCACACAGACAAACAAAGCCTATTCCCGCTACAGGAAGCACACGTGTCTCCAGTATGAAGCAGCTAATCCCGCGTTTGTTTGTCTTTACACTTGTGACCATGCCGCTGTTGTCAAGCCTCACTTTGTCGTTTAATCCTCCTCCCTCGCGCACATCGCAACTTTTCACGCCGGTGTGGGTCAAGGTCGACGTGAAGGGCTTTGTAGTGTATCTCCAGACAGGCCGAAGCATTGCACGGCCACGCGGTGATGGGGGAGATTTAAGCTGCCAGCGTGTGAACCCCCCAAATCCCACTTCACTGAGGTTGTGAAGGTTCTTCAAGGATCATCTCAACTTGTTAATCATTCCATGTTGGAGCGCCACTCTGCTCTCCTCTTTAAGGCATTTCATCAATCACTGTGTGCGCTCGTTCATAACACACACACACACACACACACACACACACACACACACACACACAGTTACTTTAGGGAGCAGCTCATTCAACGTGCACTCCTTACTGCTGCATACAAATAAATCTTACTTTGTTTGGAGAGACCGCACACTCACCCGCCTTTCCTCTCTTTATTGTGCAAGAAAAGGATTAGAGGGAAGGAGGTAGGAGTCATTCAAGGACCTTTTTAAGGGATGCTCATCTGTCAATCAACAATGTACCTTGCAATTAGCACATCAATTAAACAGCAATCACTACTGAAATACTTTTTTTCGCCACAAAGTATTTTGAATGTGGTAATTCAATAAATGTAGGTACACTTTACAATATTAATATTATTACTATGAAACAAAATGAAGCTAATTAGTCAAAGTGTCTAACATGCTAACACATCTTACAGTATACACTGTATCCCAAAAGTCTGGGCATGTAATAGACACGTATAATATACAGTGATGTGAATATGTGTCCTGATTTCTGTTGGCCACACTTAAATGTTTCAGATCATCAAACAAATTTAAATATTAGTCAATGACAACCCAACTGAACACAAAATGCAGTTTTTAGATGAATCTTTTTATTATTAAGGGAGAAAAAAATCCAAACCTACATGCCCCTGTGTGACAAGGTGATTGGACCCCTGTTCATGATATCCAAGACCTTTGGGAAAATACTCTGTGGTCTGATGAGACAAAGGCTTAACTTTTTGGAAGGTGTGTGTCCCATTACATCTGGTGTAAAAGTAACGCCGCATTTCAGAAAAAGAACATCATACCAACAGTAAACTATGGTGGTGGTAGTGTGATGGTCTGGGGCTGTTTTGCTGCTTCAGGACCTGAAAGACTTGCTGTGATAAATGGAACCATGAATTCTGCTGTCTACCAAAAAATCCTGAAGGAGTTTGTCCGGCCATCTCTTTGTGACCTCAAGCTGAAACCAACTTGGGTTCTGCAGCAGGACAATGATCCAAAACACACCAGCAAGTCCACCTCTGAATGGCTGAAGAAAAACAAAATTAAGACTTTGGAGTGGTCTAGTCCAAGTCCTGACTTTAATCCTATTGAGATGCTGTGGCATGACCTTAAAAATGTGGTTGATGCTGGAAAACCCTCCAATGTGGCTGAATTACAACAATTCTGCAAAGATGAGTGGACCGAAATTCCTCCACAGCGCTGTAAGAGACTCATTGCAAGTTA
Organism: Dunckerocampus dactyliophorus; assembly: GCF_027744805.1. Classification (NCBI taxonomy): domain Eukaryota; kingdom Metazoa; phylum Chordata; class Actinopteri; order Syngnathiformes; family Syngnathidae; genus Dunckerocampus; species Dunckerocampus dactyliophorus. Next base: position 14,077,942 of record NC_072834.1, read on the forward strand.
TCACAAACGTTTGATTGCAGTTGTTGCTGCTAAGGGTGGCCCAACCACTTATTAGGTTTAGGGGATATCACCTTTTCACACAAGGACATGTAGGTTTGGATTTTTTTCTTTTTCTTTTAATAAAAAGTTTAATTTAAAAACTGCATTTTGTGTACAGTTGTGTTGTCAATGACGAATATTTAAATTTGTTTGATGAACTCATGGAATAAAATAATAAATCAGATAGGGGGCAAACACTATTTCACACCACTGCATATAAACAAAAAAGTTTCATTTAATCAATAATGAATCAATTAATTTAAAATAATTACGATAAGGCCGCACGGTGGTCTAGTGGTTAGCATGTTGGCCACACAGTCACAGTCTGGAGATCGGGAAGACCTGGGTTCCATTCTCCCTTGGGCATTTCTGTGGAGTTTGCATGTTCTCCCCGTGTGTGTGAGGGTTTTCTCTGGTACTCCGGTTTCCTCCCACATTCCAAAAACATGCATGTTAGGTGAATTGTCCATAGGTATGAATGTGAGTGTGAATGGTTGTTTGTCTATATGTGCCCTGCGATTGGCTGGCGACCAGTCCAGGGTGTACCCCGCCTCTCGCCCAAAGTCACCTGGGATAGGCTCCAGGGGGAGCATGACCCGTGACCCTAATGAGGAGAAGCGGTATAGAAAATGGATGGATGGATGGATAATTACAATAAAAAAATGTAAACTTAAAAAATGTTTTAAAAATATATACATATAATTAAAAAAATAAAATATATATTAAAACTAATACCGTACATTTAAAGAAATAATGTTTTTTATTCATATTACTGCATATATGTTAACTTTGAAACATTTACCGGTTTTTATATGTGTGTGTGTATATATATATATATATACACTGCTCAAAAAAATAAAGGGAACACTAAAATAACACATCCTAGATCTAAATTAATGAAATATTCTTATTAAATACTTTTGTCTTTACATAGTTGAATGTGCTGGCAACAAAATCACACAAAAATTATCAAAGGAAATCTAATTTATTAACCCGTGGAGGTCTGGGTTTGGAGTCACGCTCAAAATTGAAGTGGAAAAACACACCACCTGTTGTCTATTGCATTTGCTCAACAGCTTGTGAAAATGATTGTCAATCTGTGTTGCTTCCAAAGTGGACAGTTTGAATAATGGCGCAGCACTTTTGACTGAGTGTGAATTGAGTGTTCCCCTTTTTTTTTTAGCAGTCTATATGTATGTGTTGAATATTATATGTGCCTATGTGTCCAGACTTCCTGACGTCTTTGGTATTTTTATGTGTGCTTGCTGTAAGAATGTCAATGGACCAGGCGGTATCGGGAGTGCAGTTATCAGGCCTGGCGGACATTTCCATGTGGGCACGTCACCTCTCAGGCAGCTGACAGGGCAAAGACGCTCCTCAGTGAATGGACTTTTTCCTCAGAGAAAGGAGCAGCCAGTCGGAATGGGAATGTTAATCACGTCCAACCTGCGAGATGAACATGAACTTCATGTAAAATTCATTGTTCCACTTAGGGCAATGATTAGGATTAGGCTCGGGGAAATGACTATTTAAATAGGGCCTGATGCTCCTCCATGGAATGAATGCTGGAATGACAACAGTGATCCTCTCAAAGACACGCTGGATGAGTCCTTCTCTCCTTAGTGCAGGGGTGTCCAAGGGGTGTTTTTTTTATTGTCCCTCAGCATATGGTGATAAAATCATTACTAATGAGCTATATTAATAGATATTACCCTGATTTGCTTTGTCACCCATAAACCAAAGCTAAGATGTGGATGTTTTGTTCAGATAGCTTAGCATATACAGTGTTGACCTACATTGGATCAAAGTGTGCCGCATCCTACAATTTTTCTGTATGATGGTCCTTGGTGGAAAAAGTTTGGACACCCCTGCCTTACTGTGACCATCAATTCTATCTCCTATGTCTCAAAGCAGAGTGATTGACAGGTAATCAATGTGGAAAAGGACAAATGTTTGCAGGGACCAGAGTCTCTCTTTGTGCCTATCTGGAGAGACTGGAAGCAACACAATTTGTGTTTTTTGGGGGCGTACCTGGGTGTTTGTGACATTATTGTGTGTGTGTGTGTGTGTGTCTGGCAGAGATCCGTGAGGCATTCCGTGTTTTGGACCGTGACGGGAATGGCTTCATCTCCAAGCAGGAGCTGGGAATGGCCATGCGCTCGCTGGGTTACATGCCCAGTGAGGTGGAGCTGGCCATCATCATGCAGAGGCTGGACATGGATGGTGAGGCTGCACGCACACAGACGCACACACACGGAGACAAAACTTAACAGTCTGTGAATGACGCACAAACACATTAGTTTAAGAGCTAACCATGGCTGTGTCTCAAATGGAATACTTCCGTCAGTACACTTCAATAAGTACGGGATACTGAGTACACTGTGTGCGCAAATTTTGACAGCATAGTGCTCTCCTAAATCCATCCCAAGTTGTCTAATGGGACACGTTCCACTGCAAAACCCAAATTTCAAGAAAGTGAAAAAGTCTAATTTTAAGCAACAGTGTCTAATTTTTTTTCCTAAAAAGAAAAAAATATCTTGTCTAGAAATTTTCACATGAGAAAAATAAACTTACAGTGGTATGTTTGCCCCCTTCCTGATTTCTTCTTTTTTTGCATGTTTGAGTTCATCAAACAAATTTAAATATTAGTCAATGACAACACAACTGAACACAAAATGTAGTTTTTAAATTGAACTATTTATCATTAAGGGAGAAAAAAACTCCAAAACTACATGGCCCCGTGTGAAAAAGTGGTCGGGCCACCCTTAGCAGCAACAACTGCAATCAAGCGTTTGTGATAACTTGCAATGAGTCCCACTGGAGGAATTTTGGCCCACTCTTCTTTGCAGAATTGTTGTAATTCAGCCACATTGGAGGGTTTTCCAGCATGAAGCGCCTTTTTAAGGTCATGCCACAGCATCTCAATAGGATTCAGGTCAGGACTTGGACTAGATCACTCCAAAGTCTTAATTTTGTTTTTCTTCAGCCATTCAGGGGTGGACTTGCTGGTGTGTTTTGGATCATTGTCCTGCTGCAGAACCCAAGTTGGTTTCAGCTTGAGGTCACAAACAGATGGCCGGACATTCTCCTTCAGGATTTTTTGGTAGACAGCAGAATTCATGGTTCCATTTATCACAGCAAGTCTTCCAGGTCTTGCATGCAGGTCCTGAAGCAGCAAAACAGCCAAAGACCATCACACTACTACCACCATATTTTGCTGTTGGTATGATGTTCTTTTTCTGAAATGCGGCGTTACTTTTACGCCACATGTAATGTCCGGTTATTAATCTTGTGTTTAAGATTTTCTAATTTAAAAAAAAACTAACATGATGACACACACCTTCCAAAAAATGTAAGCTTTTTTCTCGTCAGACCACAGTGTGTTTTCCAAAGGTCTTGGGGATCATCAAGATATTTTCTGGCAAAATTGAGATGAACCTTAATGGTCTTTTTGTTCAGCAGTGGTTTTTGTCTTGGAACTCTGCCATGCAGGCTGTTTTTTGTCCAGTGTCTTTCTTATGGTGGCGTCATGAACACTGACCTGAGGCAAGTGTGGCCTGCAGTTGTTTGGATGTTGTTGTCGGGTCTTTTGTGACCTCTTGGATGAGTCGTCGCTGCGCTTATGGGGTAATTTTGGTTGGCCGGCCACTTTTGGGAAGGTTCACCACTGTTCCATGTTTTCGCCATTTGTGTATAATGGCTCTCACTGTGGTTCGCTGGAGTCCCAAAGCTTTAGAAATGGCTCATTAAAAAACTGCATTTTGTGTTCAGTGGTGTTGTCACTGACTCATAATTTATTTTTGTTGGAAGATCTGAAACATTTTGTGTGTGGAAATCAGGAAGGGGGCAAACACTTTTTCATATCACTAAAACTGGTTACATAACTTTGGAAATTTAAGAACGGACTCACACTCAGGAATTATCTCTAAAGATTTGCTGATTTTGGACAAATGTGAAGGCTGCACTGCTAATTTCTTAGAGCGTGCCAACATTTATTATATAAAATGTAGTCAAATAATCTTATTAATCTTGTGTTTAAGATTTTCTAATTAAAAAAAAAACTAGCAAATTTACATGAAGCCAAAAAAAAGGATTTCAGATAGTGTTTATGACAATAAATTAACATTTTAGGTACAATCACTCTTTTTTTTTTTAATAAGAATGTCCCGCTTATTTAATTTGAGTATGTTTCATGTTTGTTGAGCAGATCAGGCGTGGAAAAACAATGAGTCTGGTGATCAAAACAGCATGGGCACAGCGAGCACGTGCGCAAGTGTCCATATATGCCGACTAGAAATGCTCTCAGCTACATGGTGGCTGAGTGGTTAGCATGTTGGTCTTACAATCAGGTGACATGGGTTCAAAAAGCTTTTGAAACATCTGTGTGTGGAGTTTGCGTGTTCTGCATTCTTGAGATACGCTGGTGGGTTCATTAGAAGTTAAAAATGATCCAGAGGTGTGAACGGTTGTTTGGCTGTAGGAAAACCTCTGTGTTATATTACAATATTTGTAATTGTAAAATTTGTACAAACGTTTTGCTTAAATGTAGCCTCATAACAGCAAATTTGGCATATGAATTTGGCTCAATTCTTACTTTGTAATAAGAACATTTTACTTAAATCTAAGTATGTGATAAGAACAACTTGTTTAAACTTAGACCTGATTTCTTCCATCCATCCATCCTTTTTCCATGCCGCTTATTCTATCTGATTTCTTATTTTAGAAATTATTATATTCTTAAAAGTCACAAGAAAAATATTGTTAGTTACAAGAATAGCCAAGCTAATTTTGCTTACCACTTTGACTGCATTTTTGCTTGAAATAAGAAAAGTTGTCTCATTTTAAGATAATTTGGGCTTGTTTCAAGTATGTCTGTTTTTGCAGTGCTCTGCCTCCCATGGCAGAGGGTATGAGTTCAATTCCCGGCCAGATTTGCGTCAGGAGGGGCATCTGTCTTAAAACGAAGCCAAAACCATTCATGCGATTTACTCGCTGTGGCAACCCCTGACAGGGAAAAGCTGAAAGTGACGAAAAAAATTAGAAAGTGCTGTCCCAACTCCATTACTGTTATTGTGCACATACTGGAAATGAAGGTCACAATATTTACCCGCTGCTTTTTCTTCTTCTTCTTTTCTTCTTTTTAACGATGACTTGCAACCACTCCATGGAGAATTAAACAAAACAGGGATTAAAAATGAATTTGTTCTGACTTTTTCTTGCTTGCGTGTACCTAGTGCTTTATAACTGAGGGGGAGATTACGCCATCACTTTTTCTTTGGTAGTCCCTCACCTTCCGCTACGTAGCCAAGATGGCGACTGTTGAGGGTGGCACGTGCCCAGCACTGCTCACTCACCATTCTGGCCGTTTTGAGTGCAACATCCGGGCACTGACAGTGCACTGCATTTTGCCGTACTTCTCAGCATGAACACCCTTATGCACCAAGCGTAAGTACGGAAGTGCGCGAGTTGAAATGCAGCACTTGTGCTACACTGCATGCACTGTGATGAAAAGTCTGGTCATCTGGTGAGCTTGGATACATAATCCTCCATTTCATTTATTCAGCAGAGCACAAAAATATCTTGCATTTGACTTGCTGCTCTTTAGCTGTCAAAAAAAAACACTGGTTTTCCTCTCTATGATAGGACGGCAGTGACAAGCACCTTCCAGCTCGCACATGCCCCCCACTACTTCAGGATGAAGCGAGTACTGCCAGCGCCTCCCGTATGACATTTCTCTGTATTTTATTGTCCGATTAACAAGAATAAGAATATCACACTTACATGAAAGACATTAGACAGGCTGTACAAAATCATGGTGTGTAATAAATGTTTCTGCAACATCATATTATTGGCGACATGCAACAGAAACTGGCAGGCTCTATGATCCAACTCAGCACACTCACTGAGGACTTGCACACTAAGCTGAGAAGAGGCGCTCGCTGCAGCCTCATCTTAGGTTTCTGCCTTGTATTTGATCAGGAAATGTGCAAACTCAACTATTTTTACTTAAGAAAATGTTAAACACGATTAGAATCATACAGAAAATACATTTATAATACAGTTAAATGAACAAATATTAATATTTATATTATCATTATTTGTTTTTTATTTTTCATCAGACTCTCTCTCACCTGACTCCCCTGACTGCACATCACTGTAGCACATTTACAAAACAGACTACACATCGCAAAGTACTGCACAGCAGGTGCAATATGAGGTTATACTGTAAGTATGTACGTAGCCCCGCCCACACTTATATTTAAAGCTTGATGTTAAACCTTGACATCTTAAAGTGTCGGCTGTGCACTTAACTTCAGCGATTCATGAATGGAATGTGAGCCTCTGTTTGTGCCGGATTGCATTTTGCAAATGTCACAGTCAAGATAAAGTGTTGCCTTTTAAGAGTGGAGAGTACTAACATTAACATACAATCCAACAACAACCTCCTGATGCCTTCATGCTTGCTGTCGTACGCCGATATATTGCGTGACGGCGGTTTGAACTTCAATGTCTTTATAGATGTATTTTTAACAACAGTGATGTTTGAGTTCAAAATTGTGCGACCTGATGGACGTCCAATTATAATGACTTTTCTCTACACAAGATGCTAGCTACTAGCGACAACATTTGACTGTATTAAGCATCTACACTTTAATAAGTATACTGAGTACCTGAGTTCCTGAGTGCGCAAATTTTGACAGTATCGTGCTGTCCCAAATCCATTACTGTCATTGCGCACTTACTGGAAATCACGATTTCAATATTTACCAACTTCTTTTTCTTCTGTTCACTACTTTCCACTGCCATTATTTCAAGTTAGTCCCTCCCATAGGTGGCCAAGGCGGCGACTATCGAGGTTGGTAAGTGTCCACCACTTCACACTTACTAATCTGGCTGTTTTAAGTGCAACATCTTGGTACTGACAGTGCACTGCATTTTTATGTACTTATGCACTCAAAAATGAAGTATAAGTATGCAAGTGTGCCAGTTGAGACACAGCCATGGTGTTTGTTTCACTCTAATTGTTGCTTAAATGTTAACACTTCGGCACACACACACATACACACGTCATATTGTTTGTCACAGATGAGATAACCTCCATCTGTTGATCTTTCTGCAGGGCACCTTCTCACTTTAGGGAAAAAGTAAACTTTAGTCCCTGATGTTTTACTCTGTATATATGTGTGTGTGTGTGTGTGTGTAGGGGACGGCCAGGTGGACTTTGAGGAGTTCATGACGATACTGGGGCCCAAGCTGCTGTCGTCTGACAACAGAGAAGGTTTCCTTGGCAACACCATTGACAACATCTTCTGGCAGGTGATGATAATGTCGCTGGTGCCGTCTCCATGTTGATCATCCCGCTCACGCTCCCCTCTGCCTCGCCTCCCGGTGTGCACGTTGCAATCAGAGCAAATCTCTAAGCGCAGCCTAGTTTCTGCAGTGCACACATACGCATACTCACGCACACACGCACACTACCTGCTTCCTGTGTTCCCTGATAAGAACAAAGACTTCTTCCTCTCCATGGAAAACAAGTCTGCTGAGTTTTAAGTCAGTTTCCTTGTGGGAGTGTGTGTGTGTTTTGGTGCACGTGTGATGTCCTCCCTTCACCTGAGCTGTTTATGCGTCTCAGGCTCTCTCCTCATCTACATGCTCGCCAACGCACCGCCTTCGTCCTTCAGCATTGTGGCATCCCGCTCTGAAGCTGTAGCGGTTGTCTCGGGTCCCGATGGCGAAGAACAGGAGGAGATGAGGACGTCTCATGTCAGCTTGCAAACACAAAAACACGTCCACATAGATGTCCCCCTTCTTCATGTTGACGTTGAACCATCGTCCGGTCACGGCTTTGAAAGTGTGTGTCGTGTGAGGATGAGGAGGGCGGGGTGGCCCACATAGAGATACTTGGATATGAACAAAGACTCCACAGGAGAAGACAGTGAGTGAAGAGCTATAAGAGGCTGTTGAAGGTCACAAACATCTTTTGCCGTTTTAACACGCAAAAAAAGAAAACAGCTGGAGGAAGAAGTGAGATGACTCACTGGAACAAACGTTATGTGCATGCATGTCTCTAAAAGTATGTGAAACACACTAGGTAGTTGTAATCTGTAATGTCAGTGCAGTACTTCAGTAGTAGACATGCTGATTACACACAACCACGCAGTAAAAACAGTTTAGTTGCCTTTTCGTACAGCGCTGCAAAGGGGAGTGAAAGGCGTTTAATATGCATGCCAGGATACTAGTTGGCGATGTCACTTAAACAGACTCCACATATGCACATCAGATGGAATACATCTCAAATGGAATACGTCCATCAGTACACTTCAGTAAGTGTACAGTGTATACAACAGAGGTGTGGACTCGAGTTGGACTCGAGTCACGCGACTTGGACTCAAGTCAGACTCGAGTCACAATTTTGATGACTTTGGACTGGACTTGACAACATCATCGAAGACTTGAAACTTGACTCGGACTTCGACATCAATTACTCGAGACTTGACTCGGACTTAAAATACTTGAGATTTTCATTGCGTGTGTTGAGTAATTCCAAGTACAGGCTTCCCTCATTTATCACGGTTAATTGGTTTCAGACCCGAACGCAGGCAATAAATGAATTTCCGCGAAGTAGGACTCAATATAAATTCAAAATAAGCATAGAAAGCCTGTTTATGGCCTTCTAAATATGTTTTTTCCATTATTAGAGCCCTGTAAACGTGAAATAACACCCCTATAGTCACCTCTACACTTCTATTTTTCTTTGTTCACACCACATTGTGTAACACTGATACGCTGGCTACGCGATCACTGCAGAAAGTGTTTCAAATGGGGTGGGGAAGAAGGACAAAGTAAAAAGCCAAAAACGTACCACTTCGACACGAAATGGGAGAACTTTTTTTCACTCCATCTAAGGTACTGAAATGTCTCATCAATGTAACATTACTAATGTCTAGTGACCAGAATACTACATATAGCTAATCTTTCAGTATTGTAGCGAGTGACGACTATATTCAACTAACACAACCATTATGTCCAGCAAGACAACACATTTTCCCACAGAATCTGCCTCATTAAATGCATCTATTTACATCCAGTCAGGTTTATGTACACCACTGTACATAAACCAAATAAATGGCTGGGCCACCCTTAGCAGCAACAACTGCAGTCAAGCGTTTGTGATAACTTGCAGTGAGTCTCTTACAGTGCTGTTGGAGGAATTTTGGCCCACTCATCTTTGCAGAATTGTTGTAATTCAGCCACATTGGAGGGTTTTCCAGCATGAAGCGCCTTTTTAAGGTCATGCCACAGCATCTCAATTCAGGATTCAGGTCAGGACTTGGACTAGGCCACTCCAAAGTCTTAGTTTTGTTTTTCTTCAGCCATTCAGAGGTGGACTTGCTGGTGTGTTTTGGATCATTGTTCTTCTACAGAACCCAAGTTGGTTTCAGCTTGAGGTCACGAACAGACGCCCGGACATTCTCCTTCAGAATTTTTTGGTAGACAGCAGAATTCATGGTTCCATTTATCACAGTCCTGAAGCAGCAAAATAGCCCCAGACCATTACACTACCACCACCATATTTTATTGTTGGCATGATGTTCTTTTTCTGAAGTGCGGCGTTACTTTTACACCAGATGTAATGGGACACACACCTTCCAAAAAGTTCAACTTTTGTGTCATCATACAACAGAGATGGGTTGACAAGTTTGTTGTGAGGTTTCTGATAGCTCATGATTGGCTCCTACCAAAGAAAGAGCTACCATTTCCTCACTGACTCGTGAGCGGCGCAGTGTTTAAACAATTAGTAGGACTGTAGTTCTGAAGTAAAGGAGATGTCACAAGATTAGAACATGGCCATAAATTAGCCACATCACTGTATAAGCTGCATGGTTCAAAGTTTAAGAGAAAAGTACCAGCTTATACAGGGTCAGGCAAAATGATCTGACACATTTGTAAGTTAAATAAAAGGCAAATAAAGTAAAGAAACAAGAAAGTGGTTTTTTTTTTTGAAAAGTAGATATAATGCCATTCTGTTTCATTATGTTTTAAAAAATTAAATCAGTCAAATGGGATCCATTATTGTCCACACACTCAATGCAGATCCAGTAGCTCTGAAGTTGGTAACCCGTAACAAGATCGTGTTTCGAGCTGGTACGGGATCATGTCTACCAAGATTGAAGTGCAAACAGAACGCTCGTTGTGTTGCAGTTACAGATTTGTTTGTTTTGATAAACGTTTCCACAATGAAAGCGCGATGCTCACCAGTCCAATTCATGGCAGCAACTGAAAAAGAAACAAAAAACAATGGCATTATAAAGAAACAAAGCAAAATAGCATTATATGAAAAAAATGGCATTATATGTACTTTTCGAAAATAAAAACACTTTTTTGTTTCTTTACTTTATTTGCCTTTTATTTAACCGACAAATGTGTCAGATCATTTTGCCTGACCCTGTACAACGGAAGTTATGGTACATGTTCAAGAGAAGAGGACTTCCAGTAGCATGTAGGTCGGTCCCAAGTGAGAGAGCAGCCAGTGAACCCGGTGTCTTCCACCGCTGACGAAGAATAGTCATCTTGTCCGATGAATTAAAACGTTTTTTGGGGTTATTTGCTTTAGACTTCTGACTGTCACGCACAGCACATACTGCCGTTGAACTGATGATCACATCATGACCCTCGAAAACTTGTTTGTTCTTCAAATTCCATATTAAATGAAAGCTTTTTATTATGCTACAAAGGTATTCTTTGTGGCATGTTTGGTGCAAAACTTATATCACTCTCACAAATTACATCTTTTTCCCTCCTTCTCAATTGCACAATAATTTAAAATGAATGTTGTTTTTTTTACTTGTACTGGCTTGCTTGTACCCCATGGTTCAAATGAGGCGGAGATTATGCGGTTGCTTTTTGTTGGGTATCGAGTGTGGTACAGGGTCCAACACTGTGCACTCCCCATTTTGTGTGTTTTTTCGTCAATGAAGTCGAGATTGTCATCATCCAGGTAGTCCTCGTAATCTTCAAGAAGGAAAACAGTTGGAAGGAGTGAGCATTTTACCATACTTCTCAATGGGAACACACTTATGCACTCCAAAGACTAAGTCTTAAGTATGCAAGTGCACCCATTGAGACACATCACAACTGTGTGTGACTGTTGACGCTTTAGTGGTATAGTAAAAGTACACTTTGAAGTGTTACCAACACAACTACTACAACTACTACATCAACTCTATACTTGGGTGGCAGTGGCTCAGGAGGTAGAGCAGGTTGTCCAGAAACCTGAAGGTTGGCGGTTTGATCCTCGCTCCCTCTACCCAGTCACTGTTGTGTCTCAGGGCAAGACACCTTGCCTCCAGTGCTATACAGTATAAAAACTAATCCATTTTTATTATTATTGTACTTAATTGTTGTTTTTGACCAGGAAGTCGTACTTCTTCTGATTTTTAGAGGATGGAGTTGACATCCACTTCAAGTTGGTGCTCTAGGGTCTTGATCACCTGCTGCATGCAGATGTAGGTGGTTGGGGGTGATGTCTCAGATCAGATTTGATTTGTGCATCTTTGATTGTGTGTGTGTGTGTGTGTGTGGTGAGATAAGCAGGAAACTTTTCACTCGTTCTGTTTGTTTTCCCCTCTGGGCCCCTCGGGGAGATCCAAAAGTGAGCTTTCCTGACTCAAGTTGTCTCATTCTGCTGACAGTCTGACAATGTGATTAGAAAAACAAGTGAACCTGGCTGCACATGAAGCCTGCATACATTCTGTTATACACACTATTGGCTTTGCACACCTAAAGTGTGCCTGCAGACATCCATGAATGAATCAATGAGTCATTTGGACATTTTGGTCCATGAGTCTTCTAGGAGCTAGAAACGGTAACCACGGCGACGGATGCAGGAAGCAGGATGGAACATCCAGTGACAGGCTGGTCTCAGTGGTCTTCATCTGCTCAGACGAATGATGGCATCCAAGTATTGCCATCATAAATATGGTGCCTGTGTCAGAGCCATTTGGTAGATGCCTCGACTAAAAGGAAGCAGCATACGAGTACGTTCTGAGTGCGCTCAGTGGAACAGCTTGGTGTTCTTCAGGAGGACGATGATGGCGCCTCTTGGTCCATCTCGTCCATCTGTCTTTTATGTCCTTTTATAATACCTCTACCAAGGAAGGCTGATGTCATGTTTGATGACATTGTAAATGTGTGGACTGTCACCAGGTGTAATGGGGACATTCTTGGAAAAATAGTTTCATTAAAAAATACCGTAGACAAACAAACACATAAATCCTGCTAATGGGAACATGATCTCCTTGGCTGAGGTAATAAATTTAAAGTGCAAATGACCTGGTTGGCTTTTTTGGGACAGACTATGTGGTTCTATCATCCACACCTCCTGCATGAGTACCTGCTGCTCCTACTGAGTCCTGACACACACACACAAACACACACACACTGCAGCTTACTCAGTGAAAAGTGACAAGCAAAGTCACCCTGCGTGTGTGCGTGTGTGTGTGTGTGTGTGTGTGTGTGTGTGTGTGTGAGCGCACGTTAAACACACTTCCTGATTGTGTTTGCTGTCAAGCTGTCTTGGAGGTTACTGATGGGGGGGCAGAGTCACATTCATCCTGCTTACACCGCTGGCCACTTCATTAGGGACACCACCTAATCAATAATTCAGCCTTTACCTCATTGCAGCTTTACATTACAGATACTGCGTGCGTGTGTGTGTGTGTGTTGTACGTGCACTGACCAGCGTGCTCTGTGTGCCCTCCCACCCCTCGCAGTTTGACATGCAGCAGCTGTCACTGGACGAGCTGAAGCAAGTGCTCTTCCACGCCTTCCGCGACCACCTGACGATGAAGGACATCGAGAACATCATTATCACGGAGGAGGAGAGCCTCAATGAGACCTCAGGGAACTGTCCCGAGTACGAGGGAGGTGAGAGGACCTTCGTTACTCACAATATAACTTACTAATGTACACTCCTTTGTACTCCTATTCCATGTACGCATTATAGAGAGATGTAAATATGATGGCTGGAAGTCAGGGGTGTCCAAATTTTTTACTTGGCCCTCAGCATATTGTAAAAACTGTATGATGACACTATGGGCATAATTTTGTCATTTTCACTTAGGGGTGTACTCGCTTTTGTTGCCAGTGTTTGAAACTGTAATGACACTGTCTTTTTTCGGGGGCAGCAAATTTACACTGTGATACAAGATGTACACTGACTACTAACACGGCTAAGACGTGCGATGTGATGTTTTGTTCAGATAGTTTAGCATATATTCACACACACTGGATTGGTTTTACCGTCGTTATTGCACAAATTGTATTACAATATACCAAAAAAAAAAGAGCTGCATGCCCAATATGGCCCCCCGGGTGCACTTTGGACACCACTGGCTGAGGACAAAGGCCTATTGAGCTACAGTTGTTAGCTTTGGTTAGCTTATCATGAAACCTTGTTTTTATAGCTTAGCATGAAGGCTGTGCACGTCTGGGATGTTGTTGCTGGAGTTGCGTGAGCTGAACAGCGTAAGTTGTGACTGTGATGTTTTGTGTCAAGATGATCTGTAGTGGAGTGGCATTCCCTTAAAAGTGAATTATAAATGTTCAGACAAACGTTAAGCCGGATGACGGGTCTTTGTTCAGGAAATGAAGCGGAAAAGTGTCACATCCCGTTACCCACAATCCTTTGAATGTCAGACAAGAAGTCACTCATGACAATCTTGGTCCTGATAGTGTTCCCAACATGTCAGGACGCCGTGAATGTTGCATGTGTGTTTAAAATGTACTCTCTGCTTATTTCTACCGCTCAGTCAAATGTGAGCCGTTGTTGCTTCCAACTTGTCTGCTCTGAAATATTCATTTAGTCAACGTGACAAAGATTCATGAAGCAGCTGTCTGCACGGGGAGGAGGAGCTTGAGGACACACTCAAGGAAATACATGAGGACACACATAGGGAGACACGTGAGGACACACACAGGTAGACATGGGAAGACACACACAGGGAGACACCTGAGAACACAATGAGGACACATGTGGATTCACACAAAGAGACGCTTGAGGACACACAGGGAGACACATGAGGATGTACGCAAGGAGAAACATGAGGACACACACAAGATGACACACAAGGAGCCAAATGAGGGCTCACACATGAAGACACAAGCGGGGAGACATACAGTATGAGCATACACACAAGGAGACACATGAAGACGCAAGCAGGGAGACACAAAAAGACACACAAGGAAACACAAGAGGACACCCACAGGGAGACACATGAGGACATACACAAGGAGACACATGAGGACATAAGAATACACACACAGGGAGACATACAAGGAGACTCATACAAAGAGACACATGAAGACACACACAAGGTGGGAGACACATGGGGACATACACAAGGGTACGCAAGGAGAAGCATGAGGAGACACACACAAAGAGGACACATGAGGACTCATGAGGACACCCAAAGGGAGACACATGAGGACGTACACAAGGAGACACATGAGGACATAAGAATACACACACAGGGAGACATACAAGGAGACTCATACAAAGAGACGCATGAAGACACACACAAGGAAACACATGAGGACACACAGGGAGACATTTGAGGACATACACAAGGAGGACGCATGAGGACTCATAAAGAGACAAATGAAGACACACATAAGGAAACGCGAGGACATCCACAAGGAGACACATGAGGACACAAACAGGGAGACATATGAGGAAACACACAAAAAAAACACCCAAGGAGACACATGAGGACACACAAATGAGGACACACATGAAGGATGATGGACCTCTTTTCTGGTTCTGGACTAGATTCTGATTCTGTGATGTTAGGAAAAGAAGTCCTCTCTCCTATGTCCTCAACTTCCTTCCTTCATGTGTGCTTCCTTTCTATGGCGGTCCACTGCAGTGCCTGCCGCTGATCCCATTAGATCCAGAACTCAGAACCAGTTTGACTTGATGACACTGGGGATTGTAGAGAGGAGACATCTCTGTCCCCTCCGTGAAGGAGGCGGGGCTTGTCATGTCACGGACGTTGTCATATTTTGTGTTCAATGCCATCATCTTTCATTAAGTCAGGTATGTCTTATTTATCCTTGTGTGCCGCTCGTCCCTCAGTGCATCCCAAGAAGAAGAACCGTCAGACGTGCGTCAGGAAAAGCCTCATCTGCGCCTTCGCCATAGCGTTCATTATCAGCGTCATGCTGATTGCAGCCAATCAGATGCTGCGCAACGGCATGGAGTAAACACTTGTGAACACTGTGAGCACCGGGACATATGGACCAAATGGACACCCATATGGACCTGGACGGAGACTTTTGGACAGTGTTTGACCACGATAGACCATGATGGACCCTGCTGGAGCAGAGCATGTCATTCTTTGTTTTGCTTTGAAGGTTTAGTTTGGGCTGAGGAGCAGAGTGAGGAGAGATGCTCTTTTGAGGATGTCACCTTTTCAACTGACTGGACTCTCTGAGAACTGGAAAAGAATTCAGTTTTTCTAAACTAAAAGAATGAATTTTATTTTGCTGACTACCCTTTAATTTACTTTTCTATTTATTGACAACACTGATCAGGTGCTTGGAGCCATTCCTCATCTTCTTGTCAGTGAACACTCATGATGGATCCTCACATGTCCTACAAGGAGCACAACTTGTCCCTGAGTCTGGTAAAAGAAGAAGAAGGGGGGGGGGGGGAGAATTGATGGTGAAAGGAGGACAGAGACGCAGATGAACGCTGGGAAAACATCTCATTGTCATTCCACCGGTGTGCTAAATGTAGGTCACACAGTAGCATGCTAGCATACTAAACACCACTCACTATTGTACTGTATATATGATATTTATATATATTTATATATATCACACGAATGTATTATGTAACCGCATAATAACAACAGAATGTATGAAGGCCATCATTAAATTAACGATGTGGAGCAGACACTTCTCCGGGAGGAGGCTGTCCCCTAGTGGCCAGTATGAAAACTGCAGCAATGTTTGAATTGGTGCTGAGCGGTGACTGATAAAGGACGCCAGACAAACAAAAGTCATCATTTTAGCAAGCGGGGTCATGACCCCATACAGTGGAACCTGCTAAGTTCGGCACAACGCTGGTTGACTTTTCACTTGTTCCCATTTCAAAACACTTTTTCCCATTGAAAATAATGTAAAATGATGTAAAACACCTTCATGAAATGTGCAGGCGATGTTTTAACATTCTTAAGTGTCGTGTAAGAGTAAAAAGAAGTTAACCTCTCTAAGGGGTTTGCAGAGCAGTACTGCCCCCCCATGCAGTGATTTATAGGTACAGTAAGTACCGTCGTGTCGTCTATTTTGGTTTCTATAGCTATCATCACACTTCATGTTTGGCATCACTGGCACCGTTCTGAGGGGGTTTCTAACAAAAAATGCTAAAGAGAAAGTCAAAGTTCATCCTTAATCCCCATGCATGAAGATGTTTTCTTTTAGGCATTTTTCCCCCTGCAACATTTTGGTTGAACTCCAACCCGTTTTATAGGTACTGCAAGTTATACTATGTTGGGTTCTGTGGTTATCATCACATGTCATCTTTGGTATCACAGGCACCCTCCAGGGGCAACCTCAAAAAACCCAAAGAAAAGGCAAAAGCTCATCTTCATGCATGAGGAAGTTTTGTTCAACTTGTGAGGCATTTTTACACCTCTGAACATTCTCATTGAACTCCGAATTGTTTGGTAGCTAGAGTAAATTAAACTATTTGGGTTTCTGTGGTTATCATCACGCTTCATTTTTGGCATCCTGGCATCCTTCTGAGGAAGAATTTTTAAAAAAGCAAAAGTGAATTATTCATCCTCATCTACGAAGAAGTTTTGTTTTGCTTATGGGGCATTTTTTCCTGGATCATTTTGGTTGGACTCTGAAATTATACCACTTTAAGGGCACCCTTCTGAGGGGGAATGTAAAAATGTAATCCTCATGCACGAAGATGTTTTGTTTGGCTTTTGAGGCACGTTTTTGACTAGAAGGTTTTGGTTTAACTCCAAATTGTTTTACAGGTACAGTAAGTTAAGCTAATTTGGGTTCTATTGTTATTGTCACACTTCATTCTTGGCATCACTGACATCCTTCTGAGGAAGAATTTAAAAAAAAAAAGCAAAAGTTAATTATTCATCCTCGTCTGCGAAGAAGTTTTGTTTTGCTTATGATGCATTTTTTCCTGGATCATTTTGGTTGAACTCTCAAATTATACCACTTTAAGGGTTTTCCACTTGGAGGTTCCACTGTATATAAAAAATGTGTTCTTCTTTTTAGCATCAATAACAACTACTCGCTTATCAGCGGAAGTTGAGAGGTGAATGAATGAGTCCACGTTTATGTACTATAATATAAATGCATGATGTCAAACTTTGTGTGAAGCAACAGTGCGCGAGAGGGCATTGTGCTAAATATGCAAGGTCACGTGATCACGGCTTTTCACGCATCTTCAGCACCGTCTTGTTGAAAGCGACGCCCGCCCATCTTCGTCGCCGTCGTGACGACTGCACGCTCACCTCACGTGGCTCTGGACGATAGCTAGATTTTATCACATGACCACACGAGCGCGGCATGCTGCTTTGAAGAGGAGACGGAAAAGAGCAATAGTTCTATAGTTACCCAATCATCTCTTTCGCATAATATATCTATATCTATATATACACATATGTTTATGCAATAAAGCCTTTTTTTAAGAAATCTCTGCTTGCTTGTTTGTTTTCACGTTTGGACTGTTAGTGGCCACTTCATTAGGTACACACTAAATAGCGATAAAGATGTGTTAAATGCTAGGGGTGCGCGGATCGATATAGCATCGACACCAAGGGTATTTATGTATGATCGATACTAGCGTGATGAGATCGCTATTTTTCAGTTCGTCTGTTTGTTTTCACAAATGTTTGTTTTGTTGTTCATATTGTTACATTGTTGATACCGATACATTAACATTTTGTTGTATTGTTTACAAACTCAGGGAATAAGTTCTTAGTTACAGTAGGGCTTTGGGGCAAAAGCCAAAGGATTTGAATGACAGCCAATAGTAGTTTTTACTTTTGTTTACTTTTAGCATTATTGACTATTTTGCTCAAATTGTATTTAATAAAAAGGGAATCATTTTATTATTTTGTTGATTTCGTAATATTGTTGTATTAAATATTGTTAAAATTATTCACAAACATGTTGATTAAAAAAACATTTTTGTTTGCCTAAAATCTTTGTCCTGTTGTTATTTTTGATTGTAATTTGGCAAAAATCACAAAATCTTCAATGATCTGAAAAGGTATCTGTGTCAGTAATGCTTTCCCTGTATTTACATGGTATTGGGTCGATACCAAAACTTGCCGTATCGCCCACCCCTCTGCTCATGCTCACTTTTGAGTGGTATTCATTTCACAGATAGTTAACTGTTGAGTTTGACTCAGCTGCGATACATTTGTGCTTTGAAAATACTCCCTACCTCTCACGCCCCTGACAGGTCATCGCCCCCGCCCCCACTATTTGAGAAGCACTGCTTTTGTCACACAAAAGCATCAAAATATTAGAAACCAGTCCGGTGTTGCTGTAGAATGTACATCTTGAACAAGTCAGGTCAATAAATGATAATTAAATGTAGACAAATAACAGACTGTAAATTAAAATGTACTTTCCCTGAATTTGAAATTGAGGTATTTATTGCGGGGTTTTGTTCCACATGTGGCATTTTTTTTGTACAGCATGGATGGTCAACACTGGACAACAAATACTGTAGCATCCGGTCCAGCAATGCCGTGTCAAACACTGTGCGTGTAGTGCATGTCTGGAGAGATCATTTAGTCAATGGTAAAAATAGAAAGAGTTGCTTGTCGTTGTTGTTCTATAAATAGCATTGTGTTTACTACAAAAAGCAGACAAGGCACACGTCCCCCTCAGCAGGAAGTAGCCGTGCTGATGTCACAGCGTGTCTGCTCGGGTCTCCAAGACATAAAGTCCAGAAACGGGAAGTGAGTGACTGAGCTTCCTCACTAGAGGACGCTGGGAGAAGAAAGGGTGAGGATTTGAGGAAGAGAAGAATAGAATCTGCAACATGTCGCCATCACTGACAACGTTCAGAGCTCCGTGTGCAGGTAGTGGTGGTCCTGACCCGGCATGGCCTCGGTGGGCTTGATGAAGATGCCCTCCATGGCCTTCCACAAGCTGTGCTGAGTGCTGCCGGACATGGCGTGGACCTCTCTCTGACCGTGGATGGGTCGGCCGTACTGCTCCCCCGTCACCGACAACAGCGCCTCAGTGGCCTTGTGGCGAAAGCGGACCGCTTCCTGGCGCTTCCATACTGACCCCCCACACTCCACGCTCCACTCATCCAGGTGGTCTCCTTCGCCCTCCTCGCCAAACGCGCTCACCTCCTGTGGAGGAGGGACAACGATGATGAGAACACGATCGAAAATGAGGAGTCAAACATTGGGACAGCGAAAAAGCGGAAAAGACCACCTGGTTGGAGGAGAGTGGCGAGGTGAAGTAATGGCTGTGCAGGTTTCTGCCCGTGTTGACGTGCGTCAGTCTGATGGTCTGACCGCACTTGACTGCGTTACCTCGTTGGCACGCCGCGTCACGAGTCCCACGCACGCTCCAGTAGCTGTTGCTGTCCTCCATGCTGACGACGCCTGTCACTGACTGCTGTCCACTTCCTGTGCCCCCCAACCCCACACACGACACTTAGTAAGTGCTATGATCCTCCAGCATCTGTGATCAAATGATTACATTAACTCAATTCAACATGTATGACAAGGAGTATAAAAAGAAGCAGGGATTATTTAACCCCATTCGTTTCTACAGATCTATTACAATCCATTTTCTATGCCACTTGTCTTCACAAGAGTCGCGGGGGTATGCTGGGTCCTATCCCAGCTGTCTTTGGGCGAGAGGCAGGATACACCCTGGACTGGTCGCCAGCCAATCAAAGGGCAAATAACGATGCACACTCACATTCATACATGTCTATTACTAAACAAGCAAAATAATTCGCGTTTTGTCACATAAAATAGCATTAACGTCCAGAAGGCTAACTTGACCATCGACTCTTTCATGTCGTTATGAAAGCACTATTGAGTATTTCTTGTCGTTATGAAGACAAAGGAGAGGCTGTTAGCAACGTAGACGAAAGGCACCTGAAAGACAAACGTTAAACTGCCTCTGAGATGTCGTCCATTGACTTATTTCCTCACACGCTGTGCAATTTGCCTGAGGCTTTACGCGAGTGTCAATGAATTATAAAAAAAATAAATGACACTCAAACTCACCGGAGCCGTAGCGTACGTCATGAGAATGCAGCCTCACGTTGTGTTTTACGTTTAAAAGTTTGATGACAGAGCCGCATGTCACGAAACTCAGCTCCGTGCCGAGAGAGGTCCGCCATAAAAACGATAAAGACAATAAAATACACAGTACAATGCGCGAAAGAAGAGCAACATTAAACGCATCCATTCCCACTGCTGTGCAGACGTCACACTATGCGACGTCATCGTAGCTCGCTGAGATTAAAGTGGCCTCACAGCGCCCCTCTTGGCGCGGAGGGGACACTGCACTGTCTCGTTTGGCATCTGCTGTGGGAGATTAAAATTGAGTCTAAAGTCGCTTCCCTGTATTTTTTATTTTGATATGATAGAAATTCTAAACAAAGGGACAACAATATTGATCAGTATACATTTTGCATGTTTTTGGTTTATTCAGCATAGTAAAAGAGTAAACAGCAGGGGGCATAGTCGTGCTGCTTAAGTGGCTGGAAGTGTTAGTGCATCCCGGAATTGTCATCACGCCGCTCGGCCATCTTTTACAAGTACAACAGCCCGACTCTAAACACTGCACAACCACCAAATTACTGTACATATTGAAGGAACATTATCCTGTGGTGAGACGTGTAAGTCCGATCTCGATGCTCGTCCGCGGTCGTGTTATTATTAACAAAACAATCGTAGCGTTATAAGTCAGATGGCTGTTGTTGTCGTTTGAGTTCATGCTAAGCTAACATATTGTGCTACGCTTTTGCATCAACAGTGCTAGCGGGAGAATCTAGCTGCGAGGCCCTTGGCTCCACTACCGTGTATTTTGTTGCTCATGTTAGTTAAAAGTAACATTCAGACAGATAAATAATAATGTAAATGTTAGTTAAACTAACGTGGCAAAGAGTGCAGGCTGATGTATGGCTGCTAGCGTGCTAACTAGCTAATCAGGCATTGGTAAATAAGGTAGTCGTCTCATTGTTATTTTGCTTAAAAGAGATTAGCGTTAGCCTTTAGAAGAGTCATTTTAGCAACACCAATTACAAAAAGCAAGCATTCAACGTGCTCGAATGACAGTTGTTGATAGTGTGTGCGCATTGCGTCATTGCGCGCTACTGATGATTTTCTACGGCTTATCAGTTCATACCATCCATTCACATTTGTAAAGCTTATTGTTATGTTGTAATTTAGAATACAATTGTCCCGCTTAGTTGGTAAGATAAGCGTTTACAGCATATTTAATTATGTATAGTATCAGGCTATAGTTTTGACACACTGTCTCATTCAATAACATGAGCAAGTGTGTAAACTTGTGTGCAAGCTTTTGACTGGTGTTGTGTATACTGGTGATGACAATGTTGCTCAGCTGGGATTGTGCACATCTCGACAGGAGTGCAGTCATGTCGGACTTCATCGACAGCGAGGCGGAGGAGTCTGAGGAGGAGTTTGAAGAGAAGGACCTGAAGCCCAAGAAGACACAGAGGTTCATGGAGGACGACGGTGAGCCCTGACATGATGTCACGTGGCTGAGTGGGTATGTGCGTGGTGTGCTGCATGCTCATCTGTCATTTCTCCGCAGATGAGGAGGAAGAGGAGAACACGGAGGATCAGGATGAGCAGGGCAATTTACGCGGACTCATCGATGATGGAGATGAGGAGCCGGAGGAAGAGGATGAGGAGGACGATGGGAAGAAGAGTGCAAGTGGAGGAGGGAGTGACTCAGAGGAGGAAGTGAGGCATCGTCGTAAAAAGCGAAGTAAGTTGCTTACATGACAGTAAAGTTTTTCATGTGCTGGACTCTTTCCAACTGTTTTCCTTCTTGAAGATTACGACGACTACCTGGATGATGACGATCTTGACCTCATTGAGGAAAACTTAGGCGTGAAAGTCAAGAGGAGGGTATGGATCCTTTTCTTCTTTCATTTGTGTCTTTTAGCACGCTCTTCTGGTGATGTTGTGATGGGGTTCTCCCGCAGAAGAAAAAATACGACCGTGTGAAGACACTGGATGATGACGAGGAAGATGACGATGAGAAGGACCTGATCGCAGACGAGATCTTTCACGGGGACGGGGATGGCGAGCTGGAGGAAGGCGAGGCTGTCCACGAGCCCCTCCATCAAGCAGAGGATGACGAGGAAGGAGAGGACGAGGAGTCGGGTATGAACAGTGAAACATTATTTTCAGCTATATTCATTGAATATGTCTAAACAATGCAGACTTGTGTGCTTTCATTTCACAGACATAGACGACTTTATTGTGGATGATGATGGACAACCCATCACCAAGAAAAGGGGCAAGAAATTTTCTGGATACACGGACGCGTGAGTCCTCCATCCTTGCGTAAATCTTTGGCATGCGTCTTTCCGTTCTGTCACCACCTGGTGCAGCTTAATCTGAACCTTGTGTCTTCCCGCAGAGCCCTGCAGGAGGCGCAGGAGATCTTTGGCGGCGACTTTGACTTTGCCGACTTTGACGCCGACACCTACGACCAGGGCGAGGAGGAGGAGGAGGACCAGGATGAAGAGGGCTGGGACCGGCCAAAGAAGCAGACCAAGAGGAGGCAGGGGCGAAAGAGCATCTTTGAGATCTACGAGCCTAGCGAGCTGGAGAGTAGTCACATGACCGACCAGGACAACGAGATCCGCACCACGGACATGCCCGAGAGGTTCCAGGTGGACGCTTGTTTGTTTTTTTTTTAATTACGTTGTGTGTTTGTCATACTGGCGGCTCCCTACAATACAGTTTAACTTTATTGAAATTGTGTTAGATTAACAAAAGGTACTTAAACAACTCTGTAACTTGTAAATGAGGAACCTCTTTTTCTGGATGTTGGATTTCTTCAAGATTTGCGATCTGTATTGGTTATCTGTGCGCATACGCACAAGGACTGCAGAAGAAAAAAATTCTTTTAAAGTGATTTGATCCACATTAACGTGATCTAATTTCTAACTGCCGACCATTTAAAACATTTTTACTAAACGAGCTGCATCAAAAACAAACGCTTCCATTTTATTCAAGGAGTCATGCTGCTGTCGTTGGTATGACAGCCGACACTTCCTCCTCACTCTGCCTGTCGTCCCCCAGAGAGCCTCACTGACCATTCATCAGCTCGTGGGAGGTGGAAGGATTGATGAATTAATTGATTTCAGTCTTCCTATCCACTTCTGTTAAGAAAGTCTCGCGCCAACTCTCACGGACCATTGGAAGTTTCTTTAAAGCTGAACAAGACAATTAGCAGTCTAATCATAAGAATGATGATGATGATAATTTAAAAAACTGTTTTCTTTAAAATGTAATACATCGTGAGTGTGTCTGAATGGGGGGAAAAAAATCATTGCATAGATTTGTGATCGCGATTCATATTTTTTTCCAGCATCGTACAGTCCTCGTGCACACTGATGTTTTGTTTTTTTTTGTCAGTTGCGATCCATCCCAGTCAAACCAGCAGAGGATGACGAGCTGGAAGAGGAGGCAGAGTGGATCTTCAGACACGGCTTCTCCACTCTCACCATCTCCATTCAGGTTGCAACTGTTTTCCTCTGGGACAGGTAGATTTGTGCAGAATGGATTCTCTCAACGGCCTTCTCTGTGAACAGGAGAGCACAGATTATTTGGACAGAGGGACGACAGCCAACTTCAGCAGGAAAGGCCCCAGCACCATCGCCAAAATCAAAGAGGCGCTCAACTTCATGAGGAATCAACAGTTTGAGGTTTGTTTGCAGGCTTTTTCTATATCAGTGGAAAAGTGCAAACCGTGTATGATCACTGAGCTTACTTAATGTCTTTTTGTTCAGGTTCCCTTCATAGCCTTTTACAGAAAAGAATATGTGGAGCCAGAACTGAACATTAATGACCTGTGGAAGGTGTGGCAGTGGGATGAAAAGGTATCCTAGTTTTTGTCTCAAAAGTCCTAAATCCAGTGTTTCCCCTAGGACAAGGGTGCCCACATTTTTCTGTTGAAGGCCTCAGAAAGAAATATTGAAGCATGCAGTGGGGGCACTTGTATACATTTTTTGTATGAAGGGCAATGTATGAACCTATTCTATCTAAAGCTATCCTAAAATAATTACTTAATCTCGTGGTGTATGAAAAAAGTTTAAATTAACTTGAAAGACCACTTCAACTCAAGCCACTATCTTTAATGTTGCATTCCTTTTCTACTTTCCCTCCACTAGTGGACTCAGTTGAAGACCCGCAAGCAGAACCTCACCCGCCTCTTTCAGAAGATGCAATCCTACCAGTTTGAGCAAATTTCTGCCGACCCGGACAAACCTTTGGCTGACGGAATCCGTCCGCTAGACACGGCCGACATGGAGAGGTATGTCCAGCTAGTGCTGCACTTCCAGCACCTGTCTGTTACATTTTAGTGTGCTTGCTGTGTGAAGACCATCAGTAACAGTCGTGAAAAATTTGATGTAGACTGAAAGATGTTCAGACTCTGGAGGAGCTTGGTGACGTCTACAACCACTTCCTGCTCTACTATGGCCGAGACATTCCCAAGATGCAGAATGCTGCCAAGACCAGCAAGAAGAGGCTCAGGAAGATCAAAGAAGTCACGGAAGACGGTGAGAAGTTTGAAGAAGGCATTGGCGCTCTTTGCACACGATCCTGTGTCATAAAGGGTTGTCGTGCCGCTATGTGTGTTCTGCATTGTGCATATACAGTATGTGTAAAATATTTCATGTGGAAATTGTCCTTCAAGGTGAGGAGGAGGAGTTGGAGGTAGAAGAGGAAGAGGAGCAGAAAGGTCCAGACCTCAAGTTGGCATCCCGCAGAGACATGTACAGCATCTGTCAGAGTGTAGGACTCGGTACGTTTATCATTTTTTCAAAGTGGAACTTGACAGCACCTTCATCATCATCATCATCATCTCTCCTCATGGCAGATGGCCTGGCCAAAAAGTTTGGCTTGACCCCTGAGCAGTTTGGAGAGAACCTGCGAGACAGCTATCAGCGCCACGAGACCGAGCAGTTCCCAGCCGAGCCCATGGAGCTGGCCAAGGACTATGTGTGCAGCCAGTTCCCTAGCCCGGAGACAGTTCTGGAAGGGACCCGATACATGGTGGCCATGCAGATCGCTCGGGAACCCCTGGTCAGACACGTGCTGCGGCAGACCTTCCAGGAGAGGGCCAAGATCAACATCAAGCCCACCAAGAAGGGCAAAAAGGTCTCTTTTTTTTTCTTTTTTTTTGTCTCACTATCAACATTGAAGGTCTGACGAGCAGGATTTGAAACTATCATCTGTCTATTGGACTTCTGCAGGAAATAGATGAGGCCCACTTTGCCTACTCCTTCAAGTACCTGAAGAACAAGGCTGTCAAAGAGCTGAACGGAGATCAGTTCTTGAAGATGTGTCTGGCTGAGGACGAGGGACTGCTGTCCATTGACATCTGCATTGACCTCATTGGAGTCAAAGGGTGAGACAAGCATGCGCACAAGTCCTGATCTGTTTTTTAGTGAAGAGTAGAAAGATTCTCTGAGTGGACCCTCGTTTACAAGCGCAATTCCGTTCGCTCCTCCACCCTCTCTCAGGTACGCGGGTGATCAGACGTACTTCGACGAGATCAAGCAGTTCTACTACCGTGACGAGTTCAGTCACCAGGTGCAGGAGTGGAACAGGCAGCGCACGTTGGCCATCGAGAGAGCTCTCAACCAGTTCCTCTACCCTCAGATGGCCAAGGAGCTCAAGAGCAAACTCCTCACTGAAGCCAAAGAGAGCATCATACGGGTACATTAAATATGCACGTAAACACTCTATGGCAGGTTCTCAAACTCAATTTATCTGGAGGCCGCTGGAGGTAGAGTCTGGGTGAGGCTGGCGACATCAAGTATTGGGAGTAGGCCTGGGAATCTTAGGGTACCTCACGATACGATACGATACGATACATGGCTAAAATAACAATAATATCTTGATAGGATGAACCAAAAAAATAAATAATAGTTATAGTCGTAGTTTGTGTTTTGCTGCATTCAGCTGGGATAGGGTCTAGCTTACCTGTGACTCTAATGAAGACAAGCGGTATAGAAAAGGGATAAATATTTTGTAGCATATTTTAACCAGAAGACAAGCAGCAATGCTGCAACATCGACAAAATCGACATTCCTCTTACTAGGCACACTTTTCTCCACCAGCGTGGTGATGAACGAGGTGGCTGTTCATGTCTGTCTGTGTGTGCCTGTGTGTCGTATTTTTGTTAGACCCAACAACCTCCTTTTGGATTATTTGTGCAGTAATTTATAGGCTAGCTGTGTTTAATACAAACATGTTAGGACTTCATGTTGTGGACTAATACAAACTGTTGTTTTTCATCAGTCGTGCTGTCGTCGACTGTACAACTGGTTGAAGGTGGCTCCTTACAGACCAGACCAGCAGCTTGAGGAAGATGACGACCTGATGGATGAGAGTCAGGGGAAAGGCATTCGGGTGCTCGGGGTGGCGTATGCACCCAGCAGGTAAACTCCGCCTCTCCATCCAAAAAGCACTTAAAAAGTAGTGACAAAAAAGTTGTCATCTACAGTTGTAATGGCCTTTAACTATAAAAATACAGAAACAGAAAGGTTATAAAAAGTAAACAATCATCTACTATTATATTTGATTTTGTCCCAAAAAAAACCCACACAGAAATATTTAACTGTGGAGAAGCAATTGCAATACAATCGGCTACGTTGCTTGCTTGCATGTGTTTTCGTGTTTGACTGTTTCATCACCCCAACCCATCACAACCCACAGACAAATACATGCTATGCACATGCATGTGTGCACCCCAAATGAATCTTTGGAGGAGCGATCGCATTAGAGTTGGCTGCGCTGTGCATGAGCACCACCCCAAAGCTGTAAACTAAAAGGGAAAACGCTGTACATGTTTTCCTGACAGAGACACGCCCGTCTTCTGTGCTCTGATTAACGGCGAGGGCGAGGTGGTGGACTTCCTGCGCTTGCCGTACTTCATGAAGAGGAGGAACGCCTTCAGGGAGGACGAGCGTGAGAAGAAGGTTTGAGGAGCAAGTGGGACAGCATCACACAACAAAGTGTGTTTGAGAGGAGTCACTCACTTGTTTGTGTCATCCACAGGCCAACGACATTGAAAATCTAAAGAAGTTTTTGGCAAACAAGAAGCCTCATGTGGTTGCCGTGGCGGGGGAAAGCAGGTGAGACATTTGTGTCACACTACGTCACGCCTCACACTACTGTAGGTGTTTATCTATGCATTTAAGCCCTTCATTCATGCTACTTTAGCATGCACCTGAACACCGTTGTTTTGTCTTCTACTTGAGCCTGTCATGTGCTTGTGTGTGCAGGGATGGCCAGATGATCATGGAGGACATTAAGAGGACAATTGGAGAGCTGGAGCAGGAGTCCTCGCTGCCCGCTGTCGGCGTGGAGCTGGTGGACAATGAGCTGGGCACACTCTACATGAACAGCAAGAAGTCTGAGGTACTCACCTGATTTCACGTCACACAACCAAACTGGTCCCTTTTTTAGTCCACTGGTCACTCGTATCCTTCCTGATACACTGCTCTCGCTCTGCGCAGACTGATTATAGGGACTACCCCCCCTTGCTGCGGCAGGCAGTGTCCATCGCCAGGAAGATCCAAGACCCTCTGGTAGAGTACGCTCAGGTCTGCAGCTCAGACGAGGACATCATCTGTCTCAAACTGCACCCGCTGCAAGTAAGACATACAGGGAGACCTGTAGGACATTGCTTTCATTTAAGTCTCCAGAAAGACCAGAAAATGTCAATAGATTTGTCGCAAGTCGATTTTTTTTTTAACAGTATCTGGAGGGGTCTGAACACTTGCTAAATATATCACCAAAGTCGCTAAGTTGGCAATACAGATCCGTCCTGCTACATCTTCATATTCTCTGGCAGACCAGGTGCATATGAAGTGTGTTAAGAGGCAGCGTTACGATGCCTACTGCATTTACTGTAAGGAGTTGTAATGACAAGCTACATTCACAGACAGTCCCATTATAATGTGTCTACAAGGTCCAACATGACCCAAACAGCAGGAGTTAGTGTGGCTGCTTTCCTCTCAGGAACACGTGGTAAAGGAAGATCTGCTCTCAGCTCTTTACTGTGAATTCATCAATCGGGTCAACGAGGTGGGCGTGGATGTGAACCGGGCCATCGCCCACCCACACACTCAGAGTCTGGTCCAGTATGTTTGTGGTCTGGGACCAAGAAAAGGCTCACATCTGCTCAAGGTTTGTGTTTGTGTGGTGGTGACGTCCCGTGGTCCTCACAAACCTAACAGTCCCTATTTGGTTGTCTCCTCTTTGCAGATTCTGAAGCAGAACAACACCCGCCTGGAGAACAGAACCCAGCTGGTCACAATGTGTCACATGGGCCCAAAAGTGTTCATCAACTGTGCTGGTTTCATCAAGATTGACACGGCGTCGCTTGGAGACAGGTCTGCATCTCGTCTTCACTCTTTGAGATGTTTCCATCACTCAGCCTGTTCTCACTGTCTTTATTTATGGTTTTACTCCAGCACCGACTCCTATATTGAGGTTCTGGATGGCTCTCGTGTTCACCCTGAGACGTACGACTGGGCTCGCAAGATGGCCGTGGACGCGCTGGAGTACGACGAATCTGCTGAGGACGCCAACCCTTCGGGCGCCCTGGAAGAGATCTTGGAGAACCCGGAGCGTCTCAAAGACCTGGACCTGGACGCATTTGCTGAGGAGCTGGAGAGACAGGTCCATAGCATGTTCCCACCCCACCCCAGGTGCATTGTGTGTTGGATCCTCATGTATGTCTTGTCTGTAGGGCTACGGCAACAAGGGCATCACACTGTATGACATTAGAGCTGAGCTGAGCTGCAGGTACAAAGACCTGAGAGTCCCCTATAGGGTCCCCAACACTGAGGAGGTCTTCAACCTGCTCACCAAGGAGACTCCTGAGACGTTCTATATCGGTAAGATACCTCACAATCATATAAAAATATGTACCCACATGTCAAATATGTGCATATACGTGTGAAATATACATGGAATGTCATGTTTTTTCACTCCTTTCACGTCCAGGCAAGCTAATCACTAGTGTGGTGACCGGCATCGCTCACCGGCGCCCCCAGGGGGAGAGCTACGACCAGGCCATTCGTAACGACACTACAGGTCTGTGGCAGTGTCCCTTCTGCCAGCAGGACAACTTCCCGGAGCTCAGCGAGGTACCAGGCTCCTGACCTTCTCTCCTCACGACGTCAACTTCTATGTGAAGTCACATCCTGTCTTTCTTTCTGCAGGTGTGGAACCACTTTGACAGCGGCTCCTGTCCCGGCCAGGCCATCGGGGTGAGGAGTAGGTTGGACAATGGCGTTCAGGGTTTTATTCCAACCAAGTTCCTGAGTGACAAAGTGGTGAAACATCCTGAAGAGAGAGTGAAGGTGAGATATTGTCATCTTTGGTTTCTCCCTTGCTTTGCTACTCTCGCATGTTTTCAACGTATCTCCTCCCTCAGGTGGGCATGACGGTTCACTGTCGCATCATGAAGATCGACATTGAGAAGTTCAGCGTGGATCTCACATGTCGCACCTCGGACCTGTCGGACAAGGCCAACGAGTGGAAGCTGCCGAAAGACAGCTACTACGACTTTGACGCCGAGGCTGAAGACCACAAGCATGAGGAGGAGCTGAAGAAAAAACAGCAGCGGACACGTCAGTCACACGAGGACGCCCACCTCTGTCTTTAGCGACTCTTCTTTGCTGAAGTTGATGTGTGCCTTCTCTCCACAGCGTACATCAAGCGTGTCATTGCCCACCCTAACTTCCACAACATCAGCTTCAACCAGGCTGAGAAGATGATGGAGACCCTGGACCAGGGAGACCTGATCATCAGACCCAGCAGCAAGGGAGAGAATCACCTCACCGTTACCTGGAAGGTAAGAAGAACACATGAAGTGCAAAAACAAGATAGTGGTCTCAAATCCTTGACACTTTTCGTCATGTGTGCTATCTCTCAGGTGGCTGATGGCATCTACCAGCACGTGGATGTGAGAGAAGAAGGCAAAGAGAACGCCTTCAGCTTAGGACACACGCTGTGGATCAACAATGAAGTACGATACCTCCATAAAGACGTGATGACGTGTTGGCATGTAGGCTATTCCTGATGTTATTGATGGCTACCTCCACTGTGCAGGAGTTTGAAGACCTGGATGAAATCACAGC
Organism: Dunckerocampus dactyliophorus; assembly: GCF_027744805.1. Lineage (NCBI taxonomy): Eukaryota > Metazoa > Chordata > Actinopteri > Syngnathiformes > Syngnathidae > Dunckerocampus > Dunckerocampus dactyliophorus. The sequence continues at coordinate 14,108,429 of NC_072834.1, forward strand.
TCGCTTCATTCAACCAATGGCCGCCTTTGCTCGGGACCTGCTGGGCCACAAGTACTTTCAAGACTGTAACGGAGGAGCTAAGGAGGCAAGATCTCTCTTTCCAAATAATGTTTCTTATCTTTGTAAAGCTGCGAAGAGTACCAAAGAAGATGATCCTGTGTGTTTGTTGTTTTGCTGACAGAAAATGGAGGAGCTGCTGATCAGAACCAAGAGGGAGAAGCCAACCTTCATTCCTTACTTTGTGTCTGCTTGTAAAGCTCTGCCTGGAAAGTTCCTACTGGGCTATCAGCCTCGTGGAAAACCACGGTGAGCTTCTTAGTGTATCCATGGAGAGAGAGCATCTACCCTGAATATTGGTGTCATGAGATGAGATGCATGAAATTGGGTCCACGAGAACGAGACAAAACAGGATTTAACATGAATTTTAAGGAAAGTACAATGAAAAAATATGACCGGACAAACAAAAAAAAATTTTAACCAAGTTACAAAGCAATGCAGGTGCCTTTTGAAATGTTTATTGTCCCACAAATTGACGGTAAACAATATTGTTAACATTTTTTGAGAACAAATAAACTACTGTTCTGATAATATATAACAGCAATAATAAATCATAATGCAAGTTTTCCTTTAACATGTCATCTTTTGCTCTGTTAAGTTGCAAAATTGGAGTTTGTGACACGTATTTGCTCACAGGTAATTTGTTTAGCTTTTCAACTGTATTAAAGAGCAGCATTCCTTTTTCGATGACCTGCTGTGAAACCACACCATTTTGCGCTGATCCATTTGTATTTACTTTGCTGATCAAACATCTCAGTGAGTGTAGACTGTCAGAACGAAGGCTCTGTATCTTGTGTGGGGGGGGTCTTCCCCCCCCCCCAGATGGGAAAACTGGGTCAGGTGGATATGTATGAGATGAGCAAGTTCATTTTGTTGCCTTTTTTTGCTTCCACTCACGAATAAATTCGCCAAACTGGCTCATTCGTGTCGATGGGCTCATATTGCTCATTAATATTCCAGCATTGGAATTGCTGGGATATGCATATGCTAGCGGCACCGCCTCCCCCACAGAGACAACCCAATTGTATGACTGACAAGCGTGTTGGTGCTGAGTGAATCCTCATCCTGCCTGTTTGGAGGTGAGAGATGAGTAAAACAGACACACATTCGTATGGCGGTATATGGAGGCCTGCACCTTATGTTCAAATTCATTTTCATTTATCGTGTGATTGATTAATTTATTTATTATCGCGATACAGTTTTCGTCCCTCGTTTATAGCGGTTAATTGGTTCCATACCCGACCGTGTTAAATTAATTTCCGTGATACAGGATTCAATGTTAATAAATTGAATTTTTCGCATAGTTAGAGCACAGAAAACTTGTTTATGACTTTCTAAATACGGTTGTTAACATTGGAGTCCTGTATACATGAAATAACACAACCTATAGTCACCATTACACTCCTATGGGCCACTCCCCAATACTGTATAATTGCTGGGAAATCAGTTGTCCATACATATCCCTCACACAGTTGGACTGATGTGTCTTCTTTTTTTTTTCTATTCATCCCCAGGGTGGAGTACGTGACCATCACGCCTGATGGCTTCAGGTACCGCTCACAGATCTTTCCCACAGTCAACGGCTTGTTCCGCTGGTTTAAGGACCACTACCAAGAGCCTGTGCCAGGTATGACCACCGTCCCTCCATCATTATGACAGTTCATTAGATTAATACAAGTTAAAAGTGTTCATGTAGAATTTGACTTTGTAGCCACAAGTGCTTCTGGTCAGTAATTTCTCCATGATGAAGAAATTATCAAGCCGGCAGAGTGCGCAGTTCATTCATGAATGATTAGTTGAAGGAGTTGATTCATGAGACAAGCTCAAATGTGCTTACACTCATCTCTGCTGTCCAAAGGCATCACGCCCACCAACAGCAACAGCAGCCGCACACGCACGCCTGCATCTTTGAACGCAACGCCCGCCAACATCAACATCGCAGGTCAGTCCCGCCATTGTCTTTCCTTTGCTTTTTTGTCTCACAAACCGTCCTGTTTGACCAGCGGCCTTCCTTCCCCTCAGACCTGACACGAGCCGTCAACGCTCTCCCCCGCAACATGACCTCTCAGATGTTCAACGCCATTGCGGCGGTCACGGCCCAGGGTCAGAACCCCAACGCCACGCCGGCGCAGTGGGGCTCCAGCCAGTACGGCTACAGTGGAGGCAGCACGGGAGGCGGCGGGAGCTCCTCGGCCTATCATGTGAGTGCACTTGAATGTGGTTAGTTTAGTCATGTAGTGACACGTAGCACTTCTGTCTCCACTTCCTCCTGCACAGGTGTTTGCCACGCCCCAGCAACCTATGGCCACGCCCATGATGACACCCAGCTACTCGTACACGACGCCCAGCCAGCAGGCCCTCGGCACACCGCAGTACCCGGGCTCCACTCCACAGTCAACGCACGCTCACAGCGGCCATACGTCACACCACAACCACCGCACCCACAGCAGCCAGCACGGACACGCCTCCAGCACGCCATCATCCTCTGTGTCCTCCCGAGGGCGGACGCCGCAGCAGATGCAGCCAAAGTGTGTGCAGCCACCACCGAGTCAATCACATAACCTCTTCTGTCCACGAGATGGCACTAACACCCTCCTCCCTGTCCCTCCTTCAGGCCCAGCAGCAGCGGCAGCAGCTCCACTGCGGTGGATTGGGGCAAGATGGCGGAGCAGTGGCTGAAAGAGAAAGAAGCCGAGGGGCGTAAGAAAGCTCAGAGGATGACGCCGCGTCCGTCACCAAGCCCCATGATTGAGAGCACGCCCATGTCCATCGCCGGAGACGCCACACCCCTCCTGGATGAGATGGATCGATAGGACATTGAGGGGGGCGTCCACATCCCCCCCGACCACCACCTGCAGCCCGCCTCCTTGTCCAGACCTTAACCCCCCATGACTCTTCCATCAGTCTGCCATCATGACACCTGTCAAACATTTCATCATCTGGTCACAGCAGTATTCTCAAACAGGAAGTGACATCTAAATATGGACCTGCATGTCAGGCCAGCTGTCAATCACTTTTAGTTTGCTCTGTGAGGGGCGGAGCCACTCCCTGGACTCTTTGTATGGAACCAATTAAAGACATGTTTGTTTTTTGTTTTAACCTAAATGCATCCGCCTTGCACATCTTTGACACACATGTGCATGTGCACACACAATACTGAGGACAAACAGCATATCCATGTTGGATGACATCATCTCACACTGCTGCAGTGCACTGTGGCTGTCATGCATGACTTCCTGTCTAACATCCAATCACAAGCTATTATTGATGTCATGTGACAGACGCCGTTTATGAAGTGTATATTGCCGTAGCAACACAAGCAGTGGCTTGTAGTGCGTGCCTCTCGAGCATCACGTGCCCATACGTGCAGTAAGGACGAGGTTGTGACCTTTTCTTCCTATAGGTCCTTTAATAAAAGTGTTCAAATTGTGAAATTAAAGTGTTTATTTTTATTTTATTGGATGAGAGACAGACAAAAGACTGTGTGTCTGCCGCTGAAAAGGAAGCTCAGGCATCCTCAAACAATCCCTCTTTTTTTTTTTTTGTCCCCACATGATGGGACGCGTGATGTCAGCGCCGAGCAACGCGCTCATGCTGGTCATGAGGTCATGAGATTAGTTGCACTGAGACACATGACGCGCCAGTGGCGGCAGGAAGTCAACAATCCAGTCAGGAAGGCAGTAAACGTTTTCATTATTTTTTTTTATTCATCATATTTACACATGACGGTAGCTGCTACGTGTCCATTTACGAGTCCACGTTTGCTGTGATGCTCCTCTTCTCTCGTCAGCAGCAGTTGGACTTCCTCCTGGCAAGCCTGCGCTTGTCTTCTTTGCTGCTTGTGATCTCTGACAGGACAAACACGCCTCAATTTCATACAGTAATACACTCGTACCAACAGCATCATCTGTGACATTTGGACAACAGTTATTTCTAGCGATGCTCGATATTCTTACTTATATACCGATATTGTCCAGTACTTCATTATTGATACAGATATCAAACAATACCCATAAAGGCAGAAGCTCTTCCTGGTCATAGCTGGGTAGTTTCTTTCAGTAGCATCAATCGGCTCTTACTATTTTGCTGCATTAACGCTGTGAGTAAAGTGATTCTTCCTGTGGTGTGATATTAGATTTAGAAGTATTAAAGGAAGACACCTTACTCCCTGCATACTCACATAAATAGCGTTTAACACCCATTGCAAATTGCATATTTACAGTCTGAAGGTGAAACTTCTAGCCTGCGGTAATACTGAGCTAGCAAGCTTTGCTGCTGTAGCGCACGGCGCTGTTTGATGAGGTCTCTCCTGCGTGCCGATATCAATCTCAGCAGGAAAAACTATTTTTTATGCCAATTTCGGCAAACCGTGTTATTTCCAACAGCACATTCTTGTGAACACTCACTGATGATGTCCCCCGCGCTCCTGGAGCTGCCTTTCTCCAGCTCAGACAGGACGTTGGCCTCAAAGGTCAAAGAGGCCACACGCAGGAAAAAATCTGTGATGCCGTCCCCTGAGGCAGTCAGCACAAAAGTGGTCCATTTAGACATTTTTTTTTAAATGCTAAAATTCACTGTGAGCGTGCCCCACCTGACTTTGCAGAAACGGCCCAGTACTCCGCCCTGATTTCCTCTGAGAGTCTGATGGCTTCCTGCTCCACGTCAGCCAGCAGCTCAGGGGACTGAGGAGGACAAAACACAAGACGTTCTGCCCCAGTGCAGCTCTATATCATGTGCATTTTTCAATAAAACTACTGCAGTTTCTTAACCTTATAGCCAAGGAGTCAAAACCAGTGCCTATTTTTCATTTCATAAAAAACCTACAGTGGTGTTCCAGACCCAACCGTGATGAGTGAATTTCCACGAAGTAGGATTCCTTCTTTATAAATCAAATATTTTGAGAGTCCTCACCCTGGTGAGGATAAGTGGCATAGAAGATGGATGGATAGAGCCCTCTAGGCATTAAATAACACCCCTATAGTCACATTTACACCCATATTACCCAATATAGTAGACATAATAGACCATAAGATATAAATAAGACTTATGCTCGTGTGTGTCACTGTTAATGTGTTCCTGAGGGGAACTGAGTGGCAGGCTTAGAGTTGAGTTTTAAAGTGGCATGGGTAACTGCAACAACAGTAGCCTGTGTTTTTATTAGGGATTTTTAATTGGGATTATTGTGCCTGGGCCGAAATTAGCCTGGGCTCTCTGTTAGAGATAAGTTGAGAAGCACTGTCCTCCAGGACAAACTCAAAGGAGAATTGTTGCTCCTCCGCACTGAGAGAAGCCAGATGAGGTGGCTCGGGCGCCTCCCTGGGGAGGGTACCTCTGATGGGTAAGACAATGTGAGACAGTGTCTCTCAAATGGCCTGGGAACGCCTTGGGATCTGCTGGGAGGAGCTGGATGAAGTAGCTGGGGAGAGTGCTTAGGCTGCTGTCCCCGCAACCCGACCTCGGATAAGCGGAAGAAGACGAGTGGATGGATGGGTGCGCCTGTTGTGAGATCATTCAAACCTGCAGGTCTGTTGTTGTGGCGATCAAATCTAGTGTTTGCGTGTCCCACAAAACATTACAGTAACTAAATACTACATATCATTCACAGCGTCTTTGAATGAGTCTCCTGAATGCCACATACAGGTATACTATATGTATAGTCATTTTTACACTTGAAAATGCTTAATTTAAGCAAAAATAAATCAAATTTGCTTCAGTATGCATATTTTGTGACTAATAATAGGCCGTATGACTGTATATATTTCAAGACAGAACGTTGTGTTACAGGTGTCATAGCCTATTCTTCGTGTTATTACCAACAACATTCCAGGTCTCTCGCTCTTTTTGCTGTTGTTTTTTGGTTTCATTTTAAATAAAAAAAAAACAAGCTGTGGTCCAGAAAATGACCCTCGGTCCGCACTTCTTTATACGGTTTTGCATCATTTCCACTCACACTGAGGTCTTTCTTGGTGCCCACAAGGAAGAGTAGAACGCTGGAGGGGTCGTTCTCCCTCATTGCGTCCTCCAGCCACTGCCTACAAACACAGTGTAGTCACGTGCTCATTAACATTAAATTCTTTTCAATACTAGGGGGTGTCCAACCAGGGGTGTCCAAAGTGGGCCGGGGGGGCTGTTTGCGTCCTGCAGCTCGATATTTTTATTGCATCGCCGCACATTTAAATCATACGATTAAAGACTTTAAGCCCACTTCAGAACATTATATGGAACAGGAAAGAAAAAGTTAGCAAAGCATGGTAACGGTAATGGTTTGCTTTATATGGATAGGCATAACTAGGTTACATAGAAGTACATCACATGTTCATATTGCACAATTCAACACGTATAGTACTACAGAAGAGCTTCCTGTCTTCAATACTTAAAAAAAAAACTCTAAATGACTTTCTAATGAAGTGTTTTACCATTATTAGAGCCCTGATGACACCCTGATAGTCACCTTTACACGCTATTCCGCAAGCTACGGGATCCCTGCAGGGACGCAAGAGACGGCTTTAAGCATAGCATGCTAGCGAGCTAACTAGTTAGGCTCCAGTTTATTTTTTTCTAAACTTAAGAAGAGGTTTCAAACGGAGTGGGGAAGAAGGCCAAAGTAAGAAGTCCAAAACTTACCGCTTCCATACAGAATGGGAGGACAACTTTTTTCACTCTTGCATATCATATGACATGGCTGACTCCATGCAGTGTTAAGGTAATGTGATGTAGAATGAAGAGTAAATAACGATATTAATAATGTAAATCCACTTAATTCCTTACAGACACCCAAAAGTATTAACAAAAATACATTTTATTGAAAATAATTATTTTATTATTGTTTCATTATATTATTTTTAATTAATATATTTTATAAATATAATTGTAATAATTACTATTGAAGAATAAGAATTCCATCCATCCCTTTTCTCCTGCTTATCCGGGTCCGGGTCACGAGGGCAGCAGTCTCAGTAAGGAAGACTTACCGGTCCCCAGCCACCTCCTCCGGCTCCACCGAGAGGACACCAAGGCGTTCCTAGGCCAGCTGTGAGACATAATCCCTCCAGTGTGTCCTAGGTCTGTCCCGGGGCCTTCTTCGGGCTGGGCATGCCCAGAACACCTCACCAGCGAGGCATCCGGACTAGATGCCCGAGCCACCTCAACTGGCTCCTCTCGATGTCAAGGAGCAGCGGCTCTACTCTGAGCTCCTCCCGGATGACTGAGCTCCTCACCCTATTGCTCTCCAAAGTAAACTAATTTCAGCTGCTTGGATCGGTAATCTCGTTCTTTCGGTCACAACCCAAAGCTCATGACCACAGGTGAGGGTGGGAACATAGATGGGGAGGTAAATTCAGAGCTTTGCCTTCCGGCTCAGCTCTCATCACCACAACAGTCCAGCACGGCAAACGCTGTATACTTGAACTCCTCCACCTGGGGCAGGACCTCACTCTTTTCCGACTGAGAACCATGGCGTCCGATTTAGAGGTACTGAGTCTCACCCCAGAAGCTTCGCACTCAGATGCAAACCGCCCCAGGAAACGCTGAAGGTTCCAGCCCGATCAGGCCATCAGGACTATTATTTATAGCCAAATATGGAAATACTCCCAACTGTGAACTTTTGGAACTGTGAACTGCACTGTGTGATATACTCAGGTGCCACTAGTATTCATGTCCAAAATGAATGAAACCATTACCAATACCAAAGTTATTGTTTTAGAAAAATGACTATTTTGTTGCATGCGTTGATTTGCCAAATAAATAACCACAACATGTTTTATAGTTTTAAACATGTTTTTGATAGATTTCGACGTTTTCTCAATATAATAGCACGGGCCCCGCATATTTGACTTTTTCTGTATGCAGTTTGGACACCCCCGATATGAAACAATGTCCCGGCGTGTCAGTGAAACGTGTCATCGGACACAAAAGGTGTTTGCGTTACCTGGCGTGCACTAAGGAGCTGGCTCTGCTCAAGTCAAACACCACAATGATGGCTGGAGGACACAAAGAAGGGACAGTTGGTCTCCGTCCGCTTGACGGTTATGTGCTTTTACTTTGGAGACCTGACCTTGAGCTCCTCTGTAGTACGTGGAGGCGATGCACTTGAAGCGCTCCTGGCCTGCCGTGTCCCACCTGGAACAGTTTCAAAAATGGAGTGGAGGGGGTGGCTCGGTGCTCAGCTACCCCCTCTTTATCGCGAGACGATGATGATGATGATGATAACGACGACGAGCGTCCTCCGTCATACTCACAGCTGCAAACTGAAGGGGACGCCGAGCACCTCGAAGCGCTCCATCTGAAAGTCCACACCGATGGTGGCCTTGTAGTTCCTATCGAAGGCGCCCCTGCAGAACCTGCCAGGAACATGTATGACTCATATCGTCACGCTTGACGCCAATGAGTAAACTGGTGGTAAACAGGTATGAAGCTTGTGTAAACTGTGCAGGGCCGCGTGCCAGCGCGCAAGGAATACTTTGAAATCTTCAGAATTTGTGGCATGCATAATCTAACACAAACTAGTCGTGAACGCACCGCAACCTATGCCGAAACCAGGGGTCGGCAACCCACAGCTCCAGAGCCGCATGCGGCTCTTCGGCATCCTTGTTGCGGCTCCCTTTGTTGAGTTCTGCGATTTAAGTCTGTGAACGCATCTACTGTATCTGTGCGGCATGAGATAAAGTTAGCACACACAGAATGGACATGCGTCAAGTCAGACGGATTAACAGAGAGAATCCGGCCACTTTTCAAAATAAAACATAAAAAAATGAAGTAATAGAAATTATTTTTTCTTTCTGTGCGGCCAAATGACCCAGGGGGTTGGGGACCACTGTTGTATAGTACTTATGCCAACTTTTTTTCTGTTTGAACTCAATCTCTTAGCATCTCATCTTCAGTTTCTTATGTCGCCCAGGTTTAGCTTTTAATGCTACAGATATAAACAGGTTTTTTTTTAAGTTCAGCGTGACTTTTTTGACAACACAAGCCATTTTCCAACAAGAAACTTTCACCATCCCTGGCAGATATCTATACTTTTCCTCAAGCATGGCTTTTGGCTACTGTGGCTACTGCGTCTTACCTGCTGACCAAGCATGTTTTCCCGACAGAGACGTCGCCCACCACGATGACTTTGGCCACGTTAAAGCTGCAAAGTGTAGAAAGTTCAATCAGGGAGTCGAAACAGAGACGCTTCATCAATTTCAGTGTGTCCCTTACATTCATTCACCACAAATACATTTGGTGCTACCTGCTCTCCCTGGACACTCTATGTGATGCCAAATAGATGATGATGTCAGATACCCCCCTCCGCCCCCACAGCCCTCCTACAAATACTGTAGATTGCAATCCTGGGGGAAACACTTCGCTTTGTTTCATTTCATTATGTTTATGACGCTCAGAGAGGATGACTGAAGTCATGCAAGCTGCTGTGGTGGTCAGCTGACACCTTCATGTGACTATTTGACGGACAGGCGTTCTACCCTTGACCTCACCTGACGGCATCCTCCCTGTGGTCACGACACGCGGCCTTCACGTCGGGATGGAAGACGTCTTTGGTGTGCAGCGCCGCTCGGGGACTGAAGCACTGCGGTCAGCGTGCAGAAGAACATTGAGCGACACGGCGGTCACCACGGCGGTTGCTGCGTGCCTCACCTTGGGGAGGTGTGTGATGATCCTGTCATTCTTCGCCGGAGGCAACATGGAGGCACTCGTGCACGCACGCACACGCAGGCGTGTCAAGATGGATCGAGTCTACAGGAGTTTTTCTTCAAAACAAGACGTAAATGTCACACTGTTGCTGCTTCATTCGTCACATTATTTACCTCAATCAATTTACTGAATGTCAACAAGGTAACTCAGTGGCCCAAAAGTCAAATTAAAATCAGACATAGGTGTATAAAGTATAAAAGAGGCTCTTCAGCAACAACGTTAATTCATAGAAACAGAACATGCAGTAACAACAATATTGTGCATAAATAAACATGTTAAGCTCACTTGAAGATGCAGGCTGTTTTAAAAGATGTAAAGTTATTCCAGATGGAGATGAGATGTTTCAGTGTCTGTCGACAAAACGAACGCTGAGCAACTGAGAAAAAAAATAAAGTCAGCAGACTTTTTTTTCTCGTAATTAACTTCAACTAAGTTGTGGCGGGCAGCAAGCAAACAGCGCCTCTGTGTGTCTGCTATGAGTACAGCAGCACCAGTGAGTGTTTTTTAACATGGTCGTATATTTCTACACGCAAACCCCCATAAAGACTATTGTTTTTAAGATATGCCATTAGATTGTCATGAGTTTATTAAATCGTGTCGACTAATTATTATTATGATTGTTCGTTTAAATTGTATTCAAGTGTCTCAAACACGATTGTTACACAAAAAACGAAATACACAGAAATACATCTTTAATTATCTCCCTGTAACCATAGTATCTATAACGTCAAAATACATATTTACAAAATTATTTCGTACAAAAATTTACGTCACAGTTCAAACTTTAAATGACTTCCTCTCTAATTCTTCCACACAGTACAGGGACAGTAGGGGGCGACAAAATACCAATGAGTGACAAATTCTTCTCTGACGTCATGTTTCTGCGACTCAAGCTATATAAAGACTGTGTTCTACATGTTTCGTTCTTTCAACGCCGGCGCAGCTTGAGTGTTCCAAGGGAGTCAATCATCAAAAAGACCAAAGTCAACCTCATTCTATTTAGTGTCTTGCGTCTAGCCTTTTGAAACGAAATGTTAGTCCAACGTTACAGTGTAGTTTTGGACTTAAATCGTCAAGTTTGGTTACGAAAGTTCAACATTACTGTAATGGAAGCCTTGGAACAAGCAGCCACGTGGACTTAAAGATTGGTCAAATGACTAAATTGTAAGTGTCTTATACTGTTAGTATACTATATACACTATATGTATATGCAGTGTATATATAAATTACAATTTTATACTGTTTGGGGTTATGTGACCTACAATCAAAATACTTTATTGGAATATTTCAGTGTGTAGGAAATACAAAGTTTACCTTTTTCTTTATTGAACCAGTGTATAATAACTGGCTTAATTTGTTGTACCTGTCTAAAATTCAGTTTTAGATATTTTATGATTCGAATTTGCTGTCGCCTGTGACACGTAAGATTTGCTCAGATGGTTTAGCATGTGTTTCCTTGCATTGGATTTATTTTAGCATCGTTTAATTTACAAAACATCCTTTATGGCACTCTGTAAAATGCTTGGACACTCCTCCTCTACTTCCTACATTACAAATACACAAAATGATTTGCTTAGCCATTGAGACAGTGTGGTGATAAAGTAAATGTTTTTTTCTTACAGATGAATGTTGCAAGTCAGACTGGTTGACATCCCCTTCTGCTCTTGTGAGTTTTTTTCCATAAATGAAGTGTAAAAGTTGTCAATGATGAAAACTGTGAATAGGAAGTGCCGTCTGATGCGACAACTGACGATGTTTCTTGATCACATTTCTGAGTCTTCGTGGCATCATCACTCTTAACTACCCTTGTATGCTTTCCTTTGAAATGTTCACCCTTTTGTTCCCAACAGGTCCCATACACCGCTGCTGAATGTATTCCACTTCTAGGAGTGTTTCAGACCTAGATGGGCTCAGTCTGAGGTACGCCAGAGCAGTTTTAAAAAAATTAAGTGTTTTTTGTGGTGATGAAATCTAAACTGAAAAAGCTGGAATTACCGTCAGATTGTTCAGTGGTGATCATTGGTTTTCTGAACAGTGAAGATGTGAACATTAAAACACATCAAGCCTTTTTGGGGAGTTAACTTTTTCCCCTCTCAAGGTTTCCCGACAAAGTTTGGCCTTCCCTACTGTGAGACTGCTGCCCCTGCGACCCGAATAAGTGGAAGAAGCTGGATGGATGGCTTCGGGATCAGTCGTATGCACCTAACATTCACCAGGTGACTGTCACCAGAGATGGACATGGACTTTTTTTTTTGTTTTTTGTTATGATGAAATCTAAACTGAAACAGCTGGAATTACCGTCAGATTGTTCAGTGGTGATCATTGGTTTTCTGAACACTAATTAAATGTGCCAAGTGTTGTTGACTTATTAGCTGACTTTTAATGTGGAATGTTTTCCTCTGCAGATTTGGATCTGGCGGCTGCCTTTTTGATGAGGAAGGAAATGTTAAGAGCCAAGATCGGTCTCCACTGTATATATGTTACTGTGTTTTTAAATAAAACTTGGGGAAATTAATGCTGCCCTTTCTAATTTGCCTTTATAAGTCACATGGTCTTGTCATTCTGTGAAATCTTATATCTGGGGGAGCATTGCATGAGCCTCCTGGGCTAGGAAAGTATCAAAACTAGACAAGTTGGCACAGAATATGAAATGCATTAACATGCAGCCTAACAAGTTAACTTCTTACTCTCCTGCTTTGACTTCGATAGTTTAGTAATCTTAAATGATAGAGACCTGAAAACGGGTGTCCATGCCCTCACCTTCAGTGAATGTTGCATACAGAAAACGCAATTCAGAACCTAGTGTAGATGGGCTGAGACCTGAACAAAACAAATAGCACTATCTACACTATGCAGAGGAGAAATGGGGCAAAAATGACCTCCAGCCCACGCTTTGGACACACTTGACTACACAATTTCAAAGACCTCAATCAGTGATGGTCTAAGTCTTTATTTTAGCTTGTATTTACATGATTTTTTTTTCCACATGAACATAGACTTGGAAAGCAGGCCATTATTTAGAGTGCGGCTGGAGGTCGTGTACACACACATTGAGCTGGTCAGTCTTCCTCGCGCTCTATGTAGGTCTTGGAGGCGGAGCGAGCTATCTGTCGAGCAAGGTATCGATCTCTAGCTGAGCTCAGCGTCTGCTCAGTAGAACGTTTAGCAAACTTGTTCACCTTCTCACCTTCATTCTTCACTTCTTTATTCTTGTCTGCATCCTCCTCGTCCATCTTTCTGTCCTCTTCATCCTTCATCCTTCTCTCCTCCCCTTCACCTTTGTCTTTCCTCTCATCTTTCTCTGAATTCCTGCTCCTCCTCCTCTCCTCCTTTTCCCTCTCTCTGTCTTTACTGCTTCTCTCCTTGCGTCGGTCTTGCCGCTCTGCGTCCCGCCTGCTGCCGTGGCTCCGGCTGTCTCTGTCTTCATCTCTTCTCTGGCTGCGTCGCTTGTCCGTCTCTCGTTCTCTCTTCTTGCGTCGGTCCCGCTCCCTTTCATCATCGCTGCTGCCTGAGGAAGGTGACCTCTGTCTGTAATGGCGTTTGGAATGTGATGAGGCGGCGGTGGCTGGCTTGCTGAATCCGTGTTTCTCCTCACGGCCGTCCTCACAGTCACTTCCTGGACTCAACGTGTTGTTGCAACTTGTTTGTGATGCTTCTGGAATTTTTGGATCCTCTGAGCTTTGACTTCTGTTAGGCGGCACAGACAAAGCATCAGTAACACTTATTGCACGACTATTGTGTTTAAGGGACGACACGTACTTGTTAGCAGAGCGATCCGGGATGGCCTCCTCTCCTACGGTCTGATTCAGAAGGTGCCGGTAGAAGCCGCTCAGGTCTTTTTGCTTCCTCACGTCCAAAGCAGCTGAGAACAAAAATGTATTGGTTGTAATAAACATGACAGTAGCATATACTGTAGACATCACAAGTGTCCACACAGATGGATGACCACATGCATTTCTAGTCCACTTGTCATATTTTCTAACCTTCGATGGCGGCCTCCCTCTTCTCACGCTCCTCCTCCTCCTTCTGCTCCTGCAGCTTCAGCTTGTAGGCAGACGTCACGTACGCCTCCTTGTCGGCAAACTGCTCCCCTTCTGCCTCACGCTCCTTCTGGATCTTCCTCTCCTCCCTGCGCTCCTGCTCCTTCTTGCGGTTTTCTACCGCCTTCATGAGCTGGTGGATGTATTTTGGCTGCACGGAGACAATAACAATGAGAGTAGAAAGAGAATTGTGCAGGCTGACAGACTTCTTTCAGCCAAGACATTACCCGCTTCTCTGCTTCCGACAGAACTTTCTTGCTGTTGTCCAACCTCTGCTGTTGGATGTCATCGTACACGGCGTCATAGTCGTACACTGTGCTGTCCTGCTCCAACGCCTTCTTCATCTCCAGCTGTGTCTGCAAACACGCATTGAGCATCACATGCATGTCAGCCACAAACACATCACAACAGAATCACAAACACATCACAACAGAATCAAACACAGAGTACATTTTCCTCTCACCTGCCTCATCGTCTTCTTCTTGGCTGCTTCTTTTTGCAGACTCTCACCAACGGAAGTCTGATTAAATACATGCATTTATGCGTTATTGCAAAATAATAACCACACGTGCATGCGTGGGTTTACTGAAGCGTGCTCGTGATCCACCTCATCATCAGAGTCATCGCCAAACACACAGTGTTTCTTCAGGCTCGTTGCCTTTATTAGTCCTTTTTTCTGCGGCAAGATCAGCCCGTACCTGAGGAAAAGAAGCTCCTTTAGAAACCATTCCAGGAGTCCATGTGCAAGTACTTGGCTGACAGGCAATACGCCACTAAAACGTTTTGAATGGATTGTTACTTGTTTTGATGACGATTCTGCAAACACGATTCCAGCTTTCAAGTTTTGGCAATTCTCCGTTTCAAATATAACCACACGTTTGTGAAAAGGAACTTGAAGTTCACGTGGAACAAGCCTTTAACGAGCAGAAATAGAGAAGTCTTCTCAGTTTACCTTCGGTACATCGTTAGCTATTTAGCTAACTAGCTTGTTGAGCAGCAACCGACAATCCGCGCAGTTTAATGTGTTCGAATATGCCACATAGCCGCTGTTAAAGCAACATCATAACGAACAACCACACGAATCAAATCAGGTATTCCAATCTTTTAAAAACACAAACTATATAGAAAACTTAGCATGTTAGCCACTTACTGTTTACCAGGGACCGCCATCTTTGTTTGCCTGTGGTACTGGTGGTGAGGGCTTGCAGCAGATTCGTCACAGTGTTTGATTCTTTCCGTCAATAGTTATATTCATGCCTTAATGAGGATATTAATGCAACACATAACAAATAAATAATTATAAACAGCATTTGATCATATTTTTAGTTGTTGACACGTTTTTTTTAAATTGTAGCGAAAGTGACATTGGTTATCCACTAGCAAAAATAGAAAACATGACTATAGTTTTATTTATAACATATGTAGTTACCTCTTCGTTCCTTCATTGTCACATGCAATTATTTACGACGGTATTACAATAAAAAGCAACAATAAACGAGCTAACTGTGTCATTAGACCAGTGGACACCTGTAAGTGACTTTTAATCCGAACCTCATTATCTGTGTCACAATCTCTTCATCTCCTGGCTTCAACAAACAGTGTTACTTGTTCTCCCTGAGATTAATGACATTATTCCCTTTATTTCCGTTGTATTGCATCGATACATCATGCGGCTAATGGGGTTAAATAGTACCATGTGCAAGTGTACTTAATAAAGGGGTCACAGGGGTAAAGGTAATAATTTATAATAGAGATATTTATTATTTTTTTGCAGGTTAATTAGTAGGTCTCTGTTGTCCAGCACTTAAACCGTTAAACCGGTTTTGGCGAGACCGCCAGTGTGCGCATGCGCGGCCAGAAGACGAGGAGCGAGAGGAAGGGGGAGTCGGTAGTGAATCGGTGAAGCATTAGTGAAGCAGTGTTCCACCATGGAGAGTATGAGAGGGCGATGAGAGAGCACAGACTGACCCCTTGCTCCACACCGCCATCCTCCGCTCCAGCACTATGCTCGTCTCGCCGCCTCTACTCAGGTGATCGAGTTCCGGTCGCTGAATGGCGCTGGTTACCGTGCAACGTTCACCGACCCCCAGCACCACCTCCAGCCCCTGCGTGTCGGTAAGAGCTGATCCATCCGGCCTCCTTCCTCCACCACATTTTTACGGCATGTCTAATGTTAAATGTTAGCGTCGCTGCTTTCTTGCTCATTTCCGCTCTTTTTTGTGTGACTGCACTGTCATAAATTGGCTCGCCTTTGTGCTCATGCGCATGCGCCGACCGAGTAGCTCATCATTTCGTGTTTTATTTGCATAGCAAACAGTATTTTGTGTTTCTGTTGCATCTTTGCGAGGGCAATCACAACCGCAGCTGCGTGTTTTCACAGTACTGCTCTTTTCGCTGCCTTGAGAGGGACTTTCACGAACTTCCGGTTGGTGTAACCGCCTCAGTTGGGTCAAAAAGCGCCTCAACGACACTTACTAGTTTTATACGAGCAAATAAGTTGCGTTTCGTGGTTGTAGGGACTGCCTCGTTTGTTCGTTGACTTCTTAAGTTTGCATGTCTGACACATAGTTCCTGTTTCCAATCAGCGCGTGCGTTTGTGCGAGAGCGCGTGCACGCAAGGGGAGGGGGGGGCGGCGCAGGTGTTCGTTTTCCCTGTTTGCTTATTCCCGCAAAACAACAAATAACTAAACACTTACTAAAACGTAGGTAATTTCGTAAATAAATATTTAGACTTGGTGATGTTTAACGTCACTGTTCAGACTTGGACACAAATGCAAACACCAAAAGGCCACCAAAAAGGCATGTCTTGCTTTTTCCTACTCATTTTCAGTCATGCAAAACTGTGTAACTGTAAACAAGATGCATTTCAATTTAATATGTATGCATGTTCCAAATAAACCATTACCATTGTAGTAGTAGTGTCAGCATCTGTGAAAACCAGATGTGTCCATGTGCAGCTAATTTTTATTGTCCCTCTGCCTATTCTGAAAATGAAATGAATTTATTATTAATAACATATAGTCTTAGAAATTACATTAATCACAATTTTTTGGCACCGATTACACAAAGCTAAGATGTTGTTAATAACTTAGCATGTACAGTATTCATCTTCATTGAATCGCTTTTACCATCTTTAATACACAAAATGTATCAAAGCCCCCCAACCCCCCCATTTTTTAATCTGCTGTAAATGACATTATTTAACTAGGAGCCAATTGATAAAAATTAGTGTTGTCTAAGTCAAGGCTTGAGGCTATTTTCTACCCGGATGTGTCAAAACGAACGCAT
Source organism: Dunckerocampus dactyliophorus (assembly GCF_027744805.1). NCBI lineage: Eukaryota > Metazoa > Chordata > Actinopteri > Syngnathiformes > Syngnathidae > Dunckerocampus > Dunckerocampus dactyliophorus. The sequence continues at coordinate 14,125,504 of NC_072834.1, forward strand.
CTTCTCCTTTCATGGGCACCAAACAGGTTCTGTGAGATGAGGCGTCACGGTAACATCTGCACTGAGTGATGGTGGTGATGACAAGAAAAGGAGCAGATTGTGTAGAAAAATTGTGTTTGTCCTGTCAGACATGTTCTCAAGTTACACGCTGTGTGTGCTTGCACATACAGCCTTAATGTATCACACACACGCATTTCCTGCATCATGTGATGTGTGTGTGTGTGTGCATGTGCGTGTGCAGAAGGTCTCCTGAGACGTCTGCAGGCTCCTTTTTTACCCTCCACTGTCTAACTCGCAGTGAACCTGCCCTACCCTTGTTGTTTGTACTTCATTTTTTGGCCATTTGGAAAACAAAAAAGCACACATACACACTTCTCAGCCTGTGAGTTCAGCCTGTGTTTGGCATTTTCATAAAGTGTGTCAAACTCTGCTGACATTTCCATGCATGCAAAACCACCTCGCTATAAGATACGCTAAGCCAAGCCAAGACTGTGATTGTTTCACAGTGGTGAGCTGGAGCTGTCACCAAGACAACATGCACTCCAAGCCTGCAGTAGTAAACATTACATCACAAGGTGTTCCTTTTCTCTGATTGGCTGTGATAGGTATGTGTGTGTGTGTGTATATGTGATTGTTTAGTGAGATGGCGCACGCACTTTGACTACAACCCAAAATCAAGTGGAGCCTCTGTGGCGTGTGTTGTTGTTGTGTAACAATAGAAATACACGGTTCAATTTACAATTCAATTTAATAATCCTTTATTACTCCCATGGTGAGGAAAGTCATATTTTACACTAGTAAAGAACAGAAAAAACATCAAAATCAAGTAGTCATAAATTCAGTTCTGATATAGTGCAAACCATCTGCTGTGTTACAAAATGACACAGGTACAATGTGTCCAATCACGTTCTCACATTCTAAATCTCGTTTTCTACTAAAGGTGACATACAGAAAAATAAACGCATGCACCGGGCATTTTGATATAACAACCCATGCAGATATGCTAAGACATTGTATTATTATTATATTATATTATTATTCAAATAGTCAATAAATTACAGTCATCAGAATTTCCAAGTCATCGACCTTTAGAGTACAATTTGAATGTTATTGAACAAACCTCCCAATGATAACATTTTTTTTTTCAAAAATAAAAACTTGAAATGCACTGTTTCACATTTTGCTACAGAAGTTACGGTTCTTCATATTGTACCATTGGAAGAAAGCGATCAGTCAGAAACTCTACATACTTTGCTGAGGTCATTTTCACACCTTCAATGACCATAAAGGGCCTACCAGCTCTCTCCCAATGATTCTGATCCAAAACGTGACTCGGCCACCTCCTTGTTGAGATATGCTGGTCATACTCTACTTCATCCATCCGGACCACCCAAGGTTGCAAGGCCCTCATCAGTAAACAGGTTTTTTGAAAATTCATCTTCATGTATTTCTGCAACCATTTCTGCTTGTGAGTATTGATTAGGGGTGGCCAAATACCTCAGGCCCAAAAAGTCTCTGCAGTATCTTACACCTTGAGGTTCATGGGACTTCAGAGGCACCAGCAGCTTCAAATACCTCTTTGCTGATTTGTAATGGCTTTTTAGCAGGTGCTCTCTTGATTTGATACATTTCTCTGGCGGAAGCCTTTCTCATTATGCCTTTTATCAGCACAATCCCAGCTGTCATCTGAATCAGCCACAAATTTCTTCACCGTACGAACATTTTTGAGTTATTGAACTTTCATGCCTTGTCCAAGGCATTGCAATATTTCATGCTTTTTTTGTCAGCAGAGATCCTTTTTATTTCCCATATTGCTTAAAATATGTGGCATGTTTATAATGTGAAACATCATTAAGTCGTTTTCTTTTAATTAATTAAGCTCACCTGGCAAACTAATTATGACAGTTGTCCAAGATTGATATCAGTAATCCAAGGAGCCCCAAGACACAATGCCATCCATTAATTTCATTGAAAAACAAAATCAAGTATGTTTATGATGCTAAAATTTGCATAATAATTTGGAACATCCATCCATCCATTTTCTATGCTGCTTATCTTCATTAGGGTCGCGGTTTTGCTGGAGCCTATCCCAGCTGACTTTGGGCGAGAGGCAGGGTACACCCTGGACTGGTCGGCAGTCAATGGCAGGGCACATATAGACAAACAACCATTCACACTCATATTCATACCTATGGACAATTTAGAGTTGCCGGTTAACCTAACATGCATGGTTTGGAATGTGGGAGGAAACCGGAGTACCCGGAGAAAACCCACGGGGAAAACGCACGGGGAGGACATGCAAACTCCAAAACGAGCTGTGGGTTGCATTTTGTCTTTTTTGTACATAACTCAGAATGCTTTAAAATGTTTATTGTAAAATAATGAACAGTATAGTACTGTATAGTATCTACACACATTCAAAGTCATTGTTTTCCTTCTACAGGAGTCTGGCAGTGGGGAGGATGATCGTCGCTCTCAACCTCGCAGGTGAAACTTCAGTGTAACATTTAAAATGTAATGTAATCATACAGTATAAGTCCAGGCCTGCTGCGCTGGCCTTTGACACCCGCAAACAAACATGGCGGCAGCCAAGCTGGACTGTGCAGGCCTGATGGTCACATGTGTCCCTGGAGGGTCTCCCTTAACCCCTCTTGTACCTTTTGACAAAAAAAGACAAAAGCGTTGCTGCGTTCGTGTGTCCCACTCGTGTACACTGTTCCTATCCGCCTCAGGCGCTCCAGCCCAGTTTGGAATCCTGCTCATCCTGTTACACTCCACACGCATTCACAGCTGTTTGCTGTGCATAAATCCTCTTCCACTGCTCTCTCTCTCTCTCTCACACACACACACACACACACACACACATACACATGCACACCTAAGCTGCACTTACATTCTTTTGCTTTTTGTGAGCAGTTCAGTGAGCAGTGTCCGTGTTATTCTCCGTGTATCCATTAGAGGGCAGCATGGCCAGTGTGAGCCTCCCTGCTGGGAATGTGGGTCAGGTTTGTCGTCGCCCCTCCCAAATTGTGTGTGTGTGTGTGTGTGTGTGTGTGTGTGTTTGGGGGCGGGGGCGGGTCAGACGAAATGAGAGGTGGTCTGTGTTTGTGCAGCTGGGAGTGAAATCTATACACTCAGCATATGTACACACTGAGGTGATTGCATGTAATTGAAGCTTTGAACATGTTATCTGTGCATACTTTGTGTCGTTACGTTTATAGCAGACTGTACATCGTAATTATACCTTTACATCTGACGGTGTAAAGTAGTTCAGCTGTGGAGGAATAGATCATGCATGTATTAATGTATTGGTGGATGTATCATAATTGGAGGAAAAATGATGACTGGAAAGAGAAGAAGTCGTGATACAAACTCTAAAGTCAAGTTTTGCTGCGACTCCAGAGGCTTATTTTTCCACAAAACAACCCGATGGGGATTTATTATTATATATATGTGAAATCTACATTGCGGTGTGTAGTGTATATACATTGGTCAGTAGCGTCACTCAGTGTTTGCCCTTGGTTTACAGCTTTGTGGTGGCGGGCATTATGGCTGCAACTCCATCCATCCATTTTCTATACCGCTTCTCCTCATTAGGGTCACGGGGCATGCTGGAGCCTATCCCAGCTGACTTCGGGCGACACCATGGACTGGTCGCCAGCAAATCGCAGGGCACATATAGACAACCATTCACACTCACATTCATACTTATGGACAATTTAGAGTCATCAATTAACCTAACCTGCATGTGGGAGGAAACCGGAGTACCCGGAGAGAACCCACGCACACACGGGGAGAACATGCACACAGAAATGCCCAAGGGAGAATCAAACCCAGGTCTTCCCGATCTCCAGACTGTTACTGTGTTGGCCAACATGTTAACCACTAGACCACCGTGCGGCCTATGGCTGATTGAAATTTATTTTAGTCAATTTAATTTGAAGCTTGTTGTTAGCTTGCGGATACATGGAAACAAGAACCTTAAGTCAGCTGCGTTGCCAGTCAATGATGTCATACTCTTTCTAAAACATATTTTTATAGTTTTCCAATTATACTGTAGGTGTACATGGAGCATACAGTTTGAAATGCATATAAATGTATTGATTTCAATCTTTCTCATCTTCTTTATCATAATGCTGCAACACCTTTCTTTTGCTCCATTTTGGGTTATTTTGTAGCTGTGATCAATAAGAAAAACAGAGACTTGAGGTGAGAAACACCACTGAATTCAAGAAATATCTCCTTCCAAAACACGAAGGTGGTGTCCGTGTTGATCTCGCTGCCACATTGCGTCTTTGTCAAGAATCACATATTCAATGAACGTCAAAGTTACCTAAATGTTAATTTATCTCTTTCATTCATCATTTATACTGTATGTATTTTGAAGTGTTTTCTGCATTACAATTTTTGGCCTTCTGGAATCGATTAATTGTACGCTAACCTGGTTAGCAACGGACCTTCTGGAGTGGATTAAAGACGCTAACTAAGGTTCCACTGTATTTGTATTACTTCAAAACTTGCATGTAATTAAATTCAGGCGCAAGGAATTTAGGTAAAAAATATTTGACACATAGAGAAAAATAGGCAAAAATAAAATTCAGACAATCGGGCCGGATGGCCCTGCCAACAATGTGTGTTTCGTGGAGTTGGCGATCATAAGTACCACATATATTTCACAATGTAGGCCTAAAATACTTGCTCTATATTGTTTATTTAATTGTTAGAGCCTAAATATAAAGATGTATTTAATTTAGTTATACTGCTTGTAGACAGTTATAATGTGGGTGGAATTATTTACATTTAATTTTTGATAGTTTTAATTTTTTAATTGAATGTCATAGCAGTCTATAAAGGTGCGTGTTTTTTCTTGTGAATTTCTAATATGGGTGCCAGAAGGGGGAGTGAACACAGTGAAAATGTATTTTTCTAAGCTAAACAGCAAAATATATGGATTCCAGAAGAATATTTTGTTAGATTAAATCACGTTATGAATTTAGGAAACTATCTTATCATTTTCCAATGTAGACTAAGCGTGCGCCGCATGCTTTTATAGATCTGAATTTCTTTCTTATATATGTAGATTCTGAGGTTTGGGAGTACACAATGTTTCACACATCTATGCACAGTTTTATAAAAGAGGCCCAAGGTGTGTTATAATGTGCATATGAGCGAGGGCGAAATTTGTGGTGGTCCAAATGTATTTGTGGCGTGTCGCCACATGAATGTATGGGAAACAGTGACAGTGTATACGCTCATTCTCTATGAACGGTATCCTTAAATTGCTTCTGTTGTGATCCTGCGCTATATTAAAAATAATAACATTAAATTAACTTGACCGTGTGTGTGTGTGTGTGTGTGTGTGGGCGGGGGTCATCTAATACAATGATAGAGGAAACACAGTAATTATTAAAGTGTCATGGTGTGAGCCAACACAAGCTATCACACAGATCACATGCACGTGGACGTAGTTACAAGGCAGCAAAACATCACAGTTGTTTACCTTGTTGCCGTCATGTGGCGACAACATATTTAACCTCCATCCCATAATATGAACCCAGCAGGGATCAACAAGCAGAACGGCCAAGCGTGGCATCATCTTCCTCACGCTGTTGCCACTGTGATTTCCCAACATTTACTTGTGCTGTGTTGTTGTTGTCGTCCTGTGAAGAAGCGTCAGTCGCTAGGTGTCAGGTGTCTTTCCAGGCAGCACGGTCGCTTAATGTGACCGACATGTGACCTTGTTGTCATGGAAACATTGACAGATGTGGTATTTTGAGACATATTTGATGAAGCATATAACGTCTTTCTATATCTCAACTTTATATGAGTGCATTTTGGATGTCAGCATTAGACCCTCCCTCTGTGCGCATCACCAACCACCCCTCATAGGTCTCAACTCAATGGTGTATGTGCCCGCCCCTCTCAGCTGCACCTTCTTAGCTGAGCGCGCTGCGAAACAAATCAAACACACCCAGAGCTGTGCCACTTGATACTGATCTCTCCCAAGTGCGGCGCAAGACGTCCATCAATTGATTTTTACCACAACACTCGCAGCCAGCCTGAGAGCCTCCTGTCTCGGCCAGCAGAGCAGTAATGCCTCCCGGTGTTGTGACTGCGCCTCCAAGCTTGTGCATGTGCACGTGCTGCGGACCGAGGACAAGGCCTCATTTCACACACAACTCTATGCTGTCTCAGGAGGACATCCAGCACATGTAAGTGTGTGTTTGGCATGGTCATACATGGATAACAGGAAAAGTCCTCCATTGGGATGTTCGGTTGGAGGCAGGAATTCTGTGTGCCTTTTTTTGGACCAGCATGTTCCTGGTGGGGGTCCTGGATGTCATTAGAAGTTGTCCCTAATGGAGGTGACTAGTGAGTGTATCGGCTGAAATCACATCTCACATCTTACTGTCCCTCCGGGGAAGACTCTATACATAACTTTAAACATGAAACCATATGATCACATTAACAATAATAATCACTGAAATGTTGACCTACACCGGAGTGGTTTCTAGCTTGTGTCATAAAAAATAAAAGAAAGTGAATAATATCAAAGAGGACCCTGCATCCTGTGACTTTGCTGTATGCGGCCCACAGCGGAAAAGGTTTAAAGCTCTTTGCGGAACGCTGCTGTTCAATAAGGGGATGTAGTCGCTGAGATTAGCAGCCATTAAAGTTGTCATTTCCTGTTGAGTGCAAAGGTTGCTGCAGCCGGGACAGTTAAATCTGGATTTTATTGGAGCCTGGTCTCTTAATAAGAACCTCTGCCCAGGATTTGTCTTTTTTTTTTTTTCTTCTTTTTTTTTTTTTCTTTTTTTTTTTTTAGTTTAAAACAACTCACCACTAATTCCTCCGTAAAGCAGCTGGCTCCTTGGCCAAGTATTTAGACAACTTGGTTTCATAGTCCCAAAAAAAGCTAAATGAATGTCACAGTCACTTTTTTTTTCTTTGTGTCTTTCCAGCATCAGTGAAAGTTTCCTGACAGTTAAAGGAGCAGCGCTCTTCTTACCTCGAGGAAATGGCTCCTCCCCTTCTTCCTCGGCTTCCCGCTTCTCCCAGCTGCGGAGCAAACATGCAGGTGAGGACAGGATGAGGATGTGTGTGTGCTTTTTATATTTTCTGATGTTGTCAAGTGTCCACCTCGCTGCCAGTCCACACATTTGATTCCCATTTCCCTCCATTCACCATTGTTGCAATCTTTTCCGGAAATGACTTTCTTCAGGCTTCTGATTGGCTCAAGCGACTCACGCCCGACAGCCTGTTAATGTGTTTTCATGAAATGAGGATGTTGCTTTCTTGCTCCTAGGAGACATTCAGCAGCATCTGCAGACCATGTTCACTGTCCTCAGACCAGAGGACAACATCAAACTGGTGGGCGCACACAAACACACACGCACACACAAAATCGAGGGTTGTGGGTCAGACGTCAGTTGTGTTAATCCCACTCCAGGCGGTCCGGTTGGAGAGCGCCCACGCTCAGGTGACGCGCTACATGGTGGTGGTGTCCACCAACGGGCGTCAGGACACGGAGGAGAGCGTTGTCCTCGGAGTGGACTTCAGTCCAGTGGACAGGTGAGCGTCGGCGTGCACGTGCATAGTCACGATGTTTGAAGTTGTAGTGATTCACCAGGTGCACTCCACCCTCAGTTCGTGTTCTGTGGGGTTGGTTCTTCCTCTGTGGAGCGATACATTGATACATCTGGATGGAGACGGGTAAGTGTCCATCGTCTGTCTTTGCTGATCGACAGCAGCTTCCTCTTCCTTACTGTCTTTCCTCTCCCCGCCTCTCAGGGGCTTCAGCGTGTCCACCGACAGCAGAGTGCACGTGTTCAAGCCCGTCTCTGTGCAAGCCATGTGGTCAGTCATTGCTTTATCCAAACACGTTACCACAAATGTCCCATTTTCTCCAATGTGCCTCTTCTTCTCGGCTGGCAGGTCGGCACTCCAGTCGCTGCACAAAGCCTGCGAGGTGGCGCGCTGTCACAACTACTTCCCAGGAAGCTTGTTCCTCACCTGGGTCAGCTACTACCAGAGCCGTGTCTCCTCGGACCAGGCCCGGATCAACGAGTGGAACGCCATGCAGGACCTGCAGTCGCACCGCGCCGACTCCCCCGTCCTCTTCTCGGATGCGTGAGTGTGCACGTGCTCGATGATGATGCGTCCATCGGTGAGCATTGATCACATGACCTAGTGTGTGTGCGTGTGTGAAGGCCCACAGAGCGAGAGCTGACCGAGCGTGAGATCAAAAGCAGTTTGAGGGAAATCATGATGCAGAAAGATCTGGAAAACGTCACCTGCAAGGAGGTCAGTCTGCATTAACCTCCATTCACCATTGTTATATTGTGCATTTTCCTCAAATAGCCTTCTTCAGGGGGTTGAGGATAATAAATGTATGTGTGCCTTACACCTGCTGTGTCTGACAGATCCGCACTGAGCTGGAGATGCACATGACGTGCAACCTGAGAGAGTTTAAAGAGTTCATCGACAACGAGATGATCGTCATCCTGGGTCAGATGGACAGTCCCACTCAGATCTTTGATCATGTCTTCTTGGTAGGTAGAGGACAAAGACTTTCTTTCATTTTTTCTAAACTTGCTTTCTGTTGAGTACAGGTAGTGGCTACAAGCTAAGCTAACACTTTTTGCAGTTGTCTACTGTGCTGCATCATACTGGGAGATGTGTCTAACATTTTGTGTTCTGATGGAGTTACTGCACATGTTGTTGTTGGTTCATGCATGTCAATGTCCAAGTGTCGTTTATGAAATGTTCTGATCCACTGATTGTTTTTGCTGTCTTTAGGGATCTGAGTGGAATGCATCCAATTTGGAGGAGTTGCAGAATAGCGGGTAAGGAGTTACACGCAAAAAGCTTATGTGCGAATATGAATGATGGTGTGTTTTTGTCTTTTGCGCTGTCACACACAGAGTCATGTACATCCTGAATGTGACGCGGGAAATCGACAACTTCTTCCCTGGTCTGTTTGAGTACCACAACATCCGAGTGTACGACGAGGAAGCCACCGATCTGCTGGCCTACTGGAACGACACCTACAAGTTCATATCCAGAGCCAAGTGAGTGATCACCAGCATGCGTTAGCCCGAAACCCAGCGGCTCGGGTGACCACTAGTGTCCCTCTCTGATGCAGGAAAGCCGGCTCCAAATGTTTGGTGCACTGTAAAATGGGAATCAGTCGCTCGGCGGCCACGGTCATTGCCTACGCCATGAAGGAGTACGGCTGGGATCTGAGAAAGGCTTTCGACTATGTGAAGGAACGCAGAGCGGTGACCAAACCTAACCCCTCCTTCATGAGGCAGCTGGAGGAGTACCAGGGCATCCTGCTGGCCAGGTGATCTCATACCTAATGAAGTGGCCACTGAGTAGACTGTGACACTATTTAAGTTGTTGACTTCTATCTTTCCCTCCTACTTCCTCCTGCAGCAAACAGAGGCACAACAAACTTTGGCGGTCTCACTCTGATAGCGACCTCTCTGAGCACCACGAGCCTCTGTCCAAACCTTACCCACAACCACACAGCCTGGGACGCTCAGACCCCTGCAACCAGGTGACTGGCCCGCTTGGTCCCTCTGTGAAAGAGCTGTTGGAGCCGCTGGGGCCTGGCACAGCGGCACAAGTCACCAAGAAGCCGGACATCCCGTCTCGTCCATTTAGCTCACCACCATGTGACGGAGCAACAGCTTTGTCATCCAACGCTCCTCCGGTCAGCTGGCTGGACCCGCCCCCTCCTGAGCTGCCTGTGTCGCCGTTATCGCCGCCGCTCTCTAATGGCGTAATCGAGCCAGAGGAGCAGCCATCTTCGTCGCCGCCTCCTCTCTTGCTGCCGACAGCTGCCACCGTGGTACCGGAGCCTCAGCGCATGGACGCCGTGACGGTGGCGCAGAGTGTCGCATTGGGCCAGCCCCACCCACCGCCTTCCCTGCACCACCTGCCCCCCTCCCCTGCTCCATCACCACCTCCGGCCTGCGTGGACAAGGTCATCAAGTCACGGGCGGTGTCCCGCTCTCCGCCTGGGAACAGACAATCGCTCGTGCCTCAGCCCGCCACACAGCCTCCCGCGCCAGTGCCTGTCTACAAATCAGACTGCCTGATTCTGGATGGTTCTGCAGCTCGTGACCTCGTCAGCTCTCCTTGTGCCAACTCTCATGAGCTGTTTGGCCACAGCACCGATCACATCAACTTCTTTAGCGCCAGGGAAAAGTTCAAAGGGATGACCCAGGATGCTGCCGTGCAGCAGCATTCCCCGCCCAAGCACGCAACACCTCCCGAAGTCCTGACTGCTGATGGCAAGGAGGAGCAGAAAAGAAAGGTGAGGATGTTGGCACACAAAATTAATTTAAAATATGACAGGGTGTACAGTATATTAAGTCTCGTTCAAGCTTAAAGGGTGCCACCTAGTGGCTGAAAGGTGCACCACACCGCTCAAAAGTACACATTTGGACCAGACAGAGGCTTAAACAATCAATGAAAGGTTGGATGAGAGTCCTTGGTCGTCCCTAAGTCTTCATTTTGTTCATGTTCTTGACTCCTCACAGGTATTTTTCTTGTGTTCTCAGGAGCAGGTGGTCTTTCCTGTGCAGGTCACGGGATTGAAGCCGACGGTGCACTCTGATTGGTCCAGGCTCTGCCAACCAGAGCAGGCAGACCAGGAAGCTAGGAAGTCCAAGCAGGAAGTGGAGGGTGGAGATATCTTTTGTCCGAGTGCCAAGCAGGACGTGAAAAACAAAGAGGAAGAAGAGGCGGGCGCCATTCTCTACAGTGATTGGACAAGAGGTTCTGTGCGGCGTGTCACTCGTCAGCTGGAGCGCAGGATAAAACATGACGCCCCGTCACCTCCGTTATCTGCTCCGTCCCACTCAGGAAGCTCCCCCCTCTCTCGGCGGCACGCCCACAGCACGTATGCACAACCAATGTCAGCGCCCCCCCTTGAGGTCCTCACTGTGCAGCAAGCAATGGCAGCTGGCAACATCGGGAATAAAGACAGCGTCGGCGTTGAACAGCGTGACTGTGCGTTGTCTACCTCGGCTGCTTCCCCCCTCTCCTCTGTCAACTTCCTGTGTCTGGAAGGTGTGACAGAACATGAGTCGGGCACGGACTGGGATGACCCCCCCGGGGGTCCCTTCAGTGACGTGATCATGAAGGAGACGTGGGAGACGCTGTGCGAGCTGGGCGCCTTCCTGCAGCAGGTGAGCGTGGGTGGAGCTTGCAGGCCCAGCTGTGTGGACCAGGTCTTGGAACCGAGCACTGCAGCCAGTCAGAAGCGATCCAGCGGCGTGCAGAGGAACGTCCGAGAGGTGGAGGCCAGGCTTCGCCAAGCGGGTCTGACCCCTCCCTCTCTGATGAAGCGCTCAGCCTCACTGGCCAAGCTGGGCTGTTTAGAGCTGCTCGCCAACGACCTTACCGAATGGGAGCTCAGCTGGGGCTCAGCGGCGCCGGCCTCCATGGAGCTTCCGGTCCACGCGGGCGGAGATGATCCCAAAAAGCAGCGTGTCCATGACACCCCCTCCTCAGCCAACCAGCAGCCTGCTGTGGCCGTGGAGAGCCTCCGCAACCTGGAGGACACCACATCAGGAGACGGCCCTCCGAGCCCACTGAGCCTGATGTGTCCGCCTGCACTACCGCTCTTAATCACTAGGCAGCAGTATGGAAGAAGTCATCCTGTGAGGCGCCTCAAGAAAACTACTGTTAGCGCCCTCTACCACACCATGTAAACACGTGTGTGTGAGTGTGCACAAAGCATTGCCTCTTGCCTTAAACCACTTTTGACCTGTGACTTTTTGAGAACGTATGACCGTTAAATCAGTCCAACTACAAAGCGACACACATTCCCTCCCTTTCTTCCCGCTTCTTGGGTTTTAAAGCTTGTGGTTTGCTGGAATGTTGTAATGTAATGTTCCAACATAGTTCATCCAGAATGTTCTTCCACTTGATGATGCACAGCCAATCAGTCAGGTCACATGGTCAGTGGCAGGCCAATCACAGGTCACATGCTTGTACAGTTGTTGTTTTTTTAAGTAGTTATTTGATGACGCGATACCTCGGAAGCACATGTGACCTGCACATCTGGAATGTTCCACCTCCATCAGCAACGCATCGCCTCCAAGTGCTGATGCCACTCACACTGGATGTGTGTGTTTACAATATGTCTGACTGCAATGTTGAACGTGACTTTTTTTTAGGAAACTTAAGTTTTTTTTAAAATATCTTTTTCAAGTTGCTGTGAGAAGCACAACTTTTTTAAAAACTGTTATCGCGTGTGCGTGGCAAGTGAAGCTTTTTTGTTCTGTCACATGCACTTTACTTACTTTCCTTTTTTAATTTTGACAATGTGTTTTTTTATGAGGTTGCTACCTGCGGGGAGGGGGAGGGTCATGTTGTGATGTTAGAAAGCTTTTTATGTGTGTGTTATATTCCTTTTAATTTAAAGCTATCAGTGTAAATTTTCTTTTATATCATGTCCTTCTACTGTGACCATTAAACTGATGGAGATTACCTTTGCTTTCATGTCCACTTTTATAGTCTAATAATAATAAGAATTCTTAATTAACAATATATAATTTCTTGGTTCTGTCCAGCAGGAAGACTTTGTCGCTAAATCTGGTGATATTCCAAAACTCCATCCGTCCATCCATTTTCTATACCGCTTCTTCCTCATTAGGGTCGCGGGGGCATGCTGGAGCTTATCCCAGCTGACTTCGGGTGACAGGCGGGGTACACCGTGGACTGGTCGCCAGCCAATCGCAGGGCATATATAGACAAACAACCATTCACACTCACATTCATACCTATGGACAATTTAGAGTCGCCAATTAACCTCACCTGCATGTTTTTGGAATGTGGGAGGAAGCCGGAGTACCCGGAGAAAACCCACGCACGCACGGGGAGAACATGCAAACTCCACACAGAAATGCCCAGGGGAGAATCGAACCCACGTCTTCCCGATCTCCAAGCTGTTACTGTGTTGGCCAACGTGCGGCCCATTCCAAAACTCCTTGGTGACATATTTTCTCAAAAGCGACTAGCGACAAATCTAACTTTTTCTGGAGTCATTGAAGTGTTGTGTGGTATTTGAGGACTTAAAAGTGAAAGCATGTATTGGTCTGCAGTTTGTGTTCTCACTGTGCAGCAGCGGGTGCTACTGAGACATCCACCCCACCCCACCCCGCCCCAAAGCAGTCACAAGCCGTCAGTTCCCGTGGACAGTGGGGCTCCACGCATCCATGAGTCACGCATGTGTGAGGCGTGATGCCACCAAGGTGGCTCTTGACCTGTTTTATCTCCAAAACAAAAATGTTTCTTAATCTTCATGAAATACTACTCCCCTTATACCACATTGGGCCTCAGTCACTTACCTGTCAGTGTGTCACAATGTGTGATGGGAGAATGTTGTGTGATAAGTTAAAGAAGCAGTCCTAACTACAAGATGAGAGCTGCAGGCTGGAGGCGAGTCAGGATGTAATTATTATGCTCTCTAGACAATGAGAGGTGCTGGCAGAGATGAAATATTAAAATAATTTTATTTTCATGAAGTGATGGTCAATTTTAAATTAAGAAACTAAGAAAAGTTTATTTGTAGTTCTAAACATAATTAAGGTGTCACTTTGTTTTGTCTCTCCTATAAGCTTATGCTTTTTTCCTCCAGCATCGCCGACATAATATGCAAATTATATGTAAATAAACAATGACGTCATCAAACTAGCGACCTCTAGGTCACCCAATTGCTACTTTTCTGACTGAGGAGTTGGCAACAATGAGCACAGTCATTTAGTATGTGGACACTTTACGGTCTTTACCTGAAGAACTTATCGTCTGTCACTATGCTAGGTGGCTACATTTAACATAACTAAAGTCATGTAATTCCACGGAAATGTTGAGTTCTGACACGTACATCTCTGTTGTTGGACCTTCAAGTAAGACAAAAAATTTGCTTTATTTGCCAAACTAAAACTTTTGACGAGAAAAACTGGGAAAGAAGACGTTTGAAGGAGCCTTCGAATTGGGACTGACGTTGTGACGTAATCAGACAATATTAATTGGCAAACTCTCGAGGGTTGTTATTTATTAAATATGTTAAGACAATCCGAGAAATTCAAAACTCAACCATGAAATGTAACGATCTAGAACTTTCTAACGGATGCCGCTTCCCATCAGCAGCGGGCAGTCCAATGAGGTCCAGCTAAGTCCTCCACCATGAGGGGCCCCCAGCGACAGGACCCCCCCCAGGCCCTTGGACAGTGGCGCGTCACGTTTCCGCGAACACAAGAAGCTCGTTTTAAAATAGATGATGACCCAGTCCACCCCCTCATCGGACCTCCGCCACCCTCCTCCGTGCCCGGCTCTGCCCGCTGGTTCTGTCTTTCAGTGTGTAGGTGAGAGCACAGTCGCCCAAGCAGGTCCGCGCAGGGAAGCACAAGAAGAACTAGAACCGACACCTCAGGTCCAGCCAGGGAAGAGGGGTCTCCCCAAAACCTGAGGTCAGCTT